>NC_091440.1:133113143-133379024 GCF_964237555.1 Oryctolagus cuniculus | reverse complement strand
CCTTCATTCATAAATGAGAGCTCTGCAGGGTACAGTATTCTGGGATGACAGATTTTTCTCTTAAGACATGGACTATATGTTGTCATTCTCTTCTAACCTGTAGAGATTCTGATGAGGATTCAGTTGTGAGTCTAGCTGGAGATCCTCTGAAAGTAATCTGGTGTTTCTCTTGTGTATCTTTTAGAATCTTTTCTCTATGTTTTACTGTGGAGAGTTTGGCTACAATGTGTTGTGGTGAGGATCTTTTCTTGTCACGTCTATTAGGAGTTTTATGTGCTTCCTCTATTGGACATCCATTTTATTCTCCAGATTAGGAAATTTTTCTATAATTATTTCACTGAAAAGGCCCTCTAATCCATTGTCTCTTTCCACGCCTTCTGGAACTCTTAAGACCCATATGCTGGGTTGTTTGATATATCTCATATATATCTCCAACATTATTTTTTTTTTGTTTTCCCATTTTTCTTGTTTTTGGTCTGACCGTAAAATTTCTAGAGAGTTGTCTTCTAACTCAGATATTCTTTCTTCTGCCTCACTGAGTCTGTTGTTAAGGCTTTCCACTGCATGTTTTATTCTATTGAATTCTTCATTTCCAAAATTTCATTTTGATTTGTCTTTAAAATCTCAATTATTTCATGGGAAAATTTTCTTTCTTGTCATGTATGGATTTCTTTAGTTTATACACTTGTTTGTGATTACTTCTTAGTAATCCTACAATCAATTTTTTGAATTCTCTTTCTGGCATTCTACTATTTAAGGGTTGTTATGTTCCTTTGGGGCACATTGTCTTCCTTATTCTTGTTTCTTGAATTGCTGCATTTATTTTTAGGCATTTGTGGAGGTATTTGTTTGTTTATTATTATTTTTCCCCGTGATGGCTTTTATCTTTGGGTTATGGCTCTGTGGGTTAGTGGAGTGTCTGCTCTTTCAGTGAATACCCTGAGGCATGTGCTGGGTGTGGCCAGAGAGCTCTGTTCAGTGCTCCCGGGAGAGGGGAGTGTCCAAGGTGACTACAAAATTGGGCGTGGTAATTTTTTTTTTTTAACCAGAGGGGAGGTTTGATCAACTCTGTTGGTGTATTCTCACACTCCTCTCCTCTCCTCCAAGGAGACCAGTGCCTGGATGCTAGCCCCAGTGAGTACAATATGCATCTGCACTGCCACAAGAACCACACAAAGGATCTGTGCGGTCCATGGTGTAAGCAAAGATCCATTGCAAGGACCTTCACCAGGGAGTCAGGGAGCCCCGACCATGTGGAGCCACCCACAGGGACTGCCCAAAATCCCAGCCACACCCTGTGCCTTCACATGCAGCCACAATGTTGTCACAGTCTCAGAACACAAGGCTCCCACTGTCATGAGCACACATGCTCCTGTGTGTCCTCCTAGCCAGACTCTAGCATCTCCTCTTGGCTGATTTCTGGGCACCTGGAAACAAGTTGGTGTTGCTGTTACATATGTTCAAAACGGTGCCCGCCCTCTGTTGGCTAGTTACAGGACACCAGGTGGTCAGAGAGAGAGAAATGCCCCCCTCTTTTTCCCTTCCCTCTAGTTTGGCAGGTATATTGTCCTTTTTTAAAAAAAGATTTATTTATTTATTTGAAAGTCAGAGTTACACAGAGTTGAGTGGCAGACACACACACACACACACAGAGAGAGAGAGAGAGAGAGAGAAAGAGAGAGAGAGGTCTTCCATCCGATGGTTTACTCCCCAATTGGCCACAGTGGCTGGAGCTGTGCTGATCTGAACCCAGGAGCCAGGAGCTTCCTCTGGGTCTCCCACATGGGTGCAGGGGCCCAAGGACTTGGACCATCCTCTACTGCTTTCCCAGGCCACAGCAGAGAGCTGGATCAGAAATGGAGCAGCCGGGACTAGAACCGGTGCCCATATGGGATGTTGGCGCTTCAGGCCAGGGTGTTAACCTGCTGCGCCATAGCGCCAGCCCGGGAATGTTGTCCTTCACAGGGCTCCCAGCCAGACTTGTGAGGCTCTTCCCACAGCTTTACTGCCAGTGAGTTGGGCTGCTGCAGTCTGGTCTCACCTCATTCTCTAAAGCTGGTGCTGAGGCTCTCGGCTGCTGGAGGCCTGAGCTGTGTGTGTCCACACCCTCCACATGGATCCACAGTGTCCCTCTGACTTGTGTGGTTCCTTCTGCTGTTTTCTCCCTAACTCCTCCTCTGATTGCACTCTCTCTACCTTATTTATTTTTTTTGACAGGCAGAGTGGACAGTGAGAGAGAGAGACAGAGAGAAAGGTCTTCCTTTGCCGTTGGTTCACCCTCCAATGGCCGCCACGGTCGGCGCGCTGCGGCCGGCGCACCGCGCTGATCCAATGGCAGGAGCCAGGAGCCAGGTGCTTTTCCTGGTCTCCCATGGGGTGCAGGGCCCAAGCACCTGGGCCATCCTCCACTGCACTCCCTGGCCACAGCAGAGGGCTGGCCTGGAAGAGGGGCAACCGGGACAGAATCCGGCGCCCCGACCGGGACTAGAACCCGGTGTGCCGACGCCGCTAGGCGGAGGATTAGCCTAGTGAGCCGCGGCGCCGGCCTTGCACTCTCTCTACCTTATTTTAACTGTCTTCCCCTAGGCTAGAGCAGTAAGCTCCCTCCCTATTTGACCATCTTGGTGTCTCTCTTCCATACAATTTTTAAGGTTCACATAAGAACTAGGAAAGGGAAACAAGTTCATATGTTACAAAAATGATAAAAAGCAGATTTATGGCTATTGGGAGCTGAGATTGACATTTGCAGGTAGAAATAATCACTGAAGTGGGGCACTGGAAGATTTGATCAGGGAAATGTAGCCAAAATTTTAGGGGTCTCCTAGGAATGCGATGTACATGTCTGATGTTATTATCTGATTTGAGTTTCCCAGCATGGCTGCTGATCCCAAGGCTCTGAGACTTACTGAGTTGTCTGGTGTGGTTTAGCTGCGGGTGGAGTACCCTGGCCCTCATAAAGCTCCGTCTGACTGCCATTACCCCCCTGCCTTCCCTCTAGTGAAGGAATCGGCATCTCAAGGGCTCTGTGGCATTGAGTCAATTCCTGGAGGTGCTCCAGTGAGCGTAGGCTGCTAAACTGAGCCAGACAAGCGAGAGTGAGCACCAGGGACCTTGTTTATTTGGTGTAAGCAGCCCACAGAGACCGCAGGGGCATCCATCCTACCTTCAGATCCACCCCACCACTGGCTCACCTTAGGCCTCGAGGCCCTTGGACTGGCGCTTACGCCATTGGCCGTAGTTGTCCTGGGTCTCAGCCCTTTGGGCTCAGGCTGGAACTCGGCGTTGGCCCTCCCGGGTCTCCAGTTTCTGAATGCACGTCTCAGCCTCCCCTGCTGCATGGGTGATTCCTTGTAACAGGAATCTTTCCATGCACGCACGGCCACCCTGGCCTCCCCCGCTGCATGGGCGATTCCTTGTAACAGGAATCTTTCCATGCACGCACGGCCACCCTGTTGGTTCTGTTTCTCTGGAGAACCCTGATGGGTAGCATGGATCAGAATTTCGCTCTTTTATGTCTGAACGGTATTCCTCGACAGGCATGCACTGCATAGCGATGGTTCAGAGAGTTCTGGGCCACACGCGGCAGCTGTCCGTTTGTGTGCATATACTCTGTGATGTGAGTACAGTGATGAAGTTGACTAACAATGCATTTCTCAGTGTGTGTGCCCATGCTTAGGTGACGTGTGGCATGTGTGTCTGTGCCTGTGTGTATAGGTATATGTGTGTATCTCACTTTGGGTTGATCTGGTCATCCCATGAGGGACTTCTGGGCTGTTTGCGTCTCTCGGCTGTGAACGTTGCTGAGCTGGCATCTGTCCGAGGCTCCGCTCTGTTTGTGGTGTGTATTTCCACACGTGGAATAAGTGAATCAGAGCACATTGTACTCAGTGTTCTGAGGACACGTCAGTCTGCTCCACATCCTCTGGATGCTGGGATTGCCCACATGCGGCAGTGGATTCTGACTTGCACTGATTGTGCGTAGGTATGGGCATAATTTTCGGTGTCAACTTGATTAGGGTAAGGAGTGCTCCGATAGCTGTAGGAGATTGTTCTGGATTGCCTTTGTGGGTCTTTTCAGGAGAGGTTCGCATTTAGATCGGCGGAATGAGTAGAAAAGGATGCTCACCTGCACTGGGGAGCATCGTCCAGCCCTTCAAGGGCTCTGGCGAAGAAAAGGGAGAGGAAAGTGGATTTGCTTTCTTCTGGAACTGGTGCACCTCTACGACATCACAACTGCTGGTTCTTGGGTGTTTGGGTTCTGGGACTTCAGATGTGGCTTCAGGGTCTCAGTGGCATGTGAGTCCCAGCATGTGCGACTCAGACTGCCTCTCCCCTCTGACTTTCCACAGGGAGAGGCCGGGTCTTCCTATGTCAGTCAGGGATGGATTAAGCAGGGTCTTGTGGGTACACCAGGCTGCCAGGGTGGCTCCCACAATTCTCAGTGGCACAGCTCAGCAGGGAGTCATAAATGCAGGTGGACTTTGGCATCAGAAGCCAAGATTCAAATCCATGCCTAGCCCTGCTACCTGTGAAAAAGTGAGCAGGTAAATTGCCTTGCCAAGCCTCAGTTTCTATTAGGTGTGGATCCTGGCTTCAGCCTGGCCCACCCTGGCTGTCGAACCACTTGGGGAGTGAATGAGTAGATGGAAGACCTCTCTCTCTCCCTTATTTTTATAATATTTCTCTTGGAATAAACAGAAATCTTAAGTAGAAATTGCTTATGAGCAGTTTTAACATTTGTTTTGATAGAAAAGTTGCACTAGTATTTTTGCCACCCAATGAAAAGGATGAATATCATTCCAAAATACAATGTGGTTAAAATCGAGAGGAAAACAGGCTTTGGAATCTTTCCTCCAGATACTTAAAGTACAAATCATATTTAATAATGAATTCCTATTTATGAGTTCTAAATTGTGGACTTAGAAAAAATTGTAGATATTTTAAATATTTATATTTATTGCTTGGAAAATAATGTATATTTGACCACACAGAGCATCTCTTAAGAATTTATTATGAAGATAGTTTAAAAAGTGCTTGCCAGTTGAATTCCGTCTCCCTTCCCCCACACCATCTGGTGAAATGGATACTCCAGAAAAAGGCACCTGTTTGTTTATACTGCGGCTGTGTTCCCCGGAGGTTCACATACCCTTTAGGAAAAGAACAAGATGGGAAAGGATTCATAATTGTGTTCTTTCTATTGGATTTTTTACTCAGGAAAATTCATCATACTTTTATTAGCACATCATTGTATTGTGCACTAATGATAGCATCATGAATGTTTTATATCTCTGTAGTTCCTTCTCTGTATGAAGCCCTTTAAATACATTATGTCACTTTATCCTTCTGCAAACCTTATTACGCATTATCTCATTTTTATTCACCATTTTAGTTCCAAAGAAACAGTTTTGAGGAAGAGAAGCTTGTACATGGTCATGAAGTTTGTAAGCTGAGGAGAGAGGATGCTGACACAGGTAGCCAGACGCTAAATGCACACCCTAGCTTGTTAGTAGACATGTAACCAATCATCTCTCCCATTATGCCAGACATTATGGTGATTTTGTTAACTAGGAAGGGGTGAAGGGAAGCAACATGAATGGTTGGCAGAGGAAATGCTGATGTCATAGCTTTCATTGACTCTTCTCCAAAGCCCATCTGCTTCTTACAGAACTCAAGTTCTTCCGTTCTGTGCCCTGAGGCCAGTGGAAAGTCAGAGGCCATGCCACGCTGTGCATAGAGGGCACCTGACTTCCAGTGTCCTGTCTCATGGCTCACTCACTGACAGGAGGGAGCAAGGGTGCAAGTTCTAGGAGTTATGAATTGAATAGGACAAGGAAGTCCTCCGAGAAAGAATTGTTTTTTTTTTTTTTTTTTTCGGTTGCAAAGTCTCTCTTCCATTTTGATAAAATGGAAGATTCTCCTGTGGGAATATTTTTCATTAACAGTCAATGTTTATTTGTTTAAATCATTCACAGCCATGTTTTAAACAGCACTGCCAAGTAGAGATGCAAATCTAGTTCGGTTAACATCAAGATTTATTCTTCAAAGAAGTCTCCGAAACATTGATTAGAAAGAGGCTGTGATACTTGATGCATCTTAATACGTTAAAAACGACTTAAAAACTTAGCAGTAATTCCCTACAGAACCCTACACTGGACTGATGCGCCTCCATTCGAATTTCTCCACTGCTCTCCACTGCAACATCGGCTGTGGCACCTGTTCCCATCCTCACCCAGCTAAGCTGTGGTTCTCACAGGACTGTCACACACCCATCCCTCCCTCTTGTTTGCTTGCAGTGGTCCCCAACCCATTCTCTAGGCTTGGCCATTCCAGCTCAGGCTCATCTCATTTTGAACCTTTCCCTGTTATACAGTAAGGATTAATGAGGTAGACCCTGGAATTACATACACTCGTGTTTAGAACCAGGCTGAGCTCTTGGCTGGCAATTTACTCTTCTTGGTTCATTTCTCCACTGCAGAGGGAGGATAATAACAGTATAACAGGCAGGCTTCTACGGGGCTCTCATGATCCCTGCTTCTGGCTTCATGCACCTGCTGTGTCATCCTCTTCCCTTGAGTGTAGGCAGGACCTGTTACATGCTCCCAATCAGTAGACTACGGCACGGTCACGGGACACACAAGATTACGCATACTGTAATGCCGTCTGTGCTTATAGTGTGTGCTCTGTTGGGAAATTCTCTTCCATGCTGGCTTTGGAGATGCGAGCTGCCATACTGTGTGCTGCCCCATGGGGAAGGCGACGAATTGGGAGCAGCCGACAGCCAACAGGAAGCGGAGGCTCTCAGCCTGGCCATCTGTGGACACTGAGTGCTGCCAACAACGGTAAGCTTGGAAGCAGACCCTTTCCCAGCAGAGCCTCAGATGAGAGCCCCGTCCCAGCCCCAGTCTGGTTTGCAGAGGACCCAGCGAAGCTGTGCCTGGACACCTGACCCATAGAACCTTGAGATAACAAACGTGCGTTATTTCAAGCTGTTCAGTTTGTAGTAATACTGCCATGCAGCGGTAGATAGCGGCTACAGACACATCTACCCTGTACAATCTCTGTGGGAATCAAATGAAGTCCTCAGTGCGCAAGAGACGGCCAACAGTCCACCGCGTTGCCCTGTGTCCTCCTGCTGCCTCCCAGAGCTTCTGACGCACCAGGAGCTGAATCCCTGCGGCACTCCCCAGTGCTGGGAAGGGTTTGGGTTTACGTGTCCCACCTTCCAGCTGGTGTTCTCTTCCCTCTGCAGTCTCTCTCCCTCAGTCTTTGCTGCACTGGCTCCCGCGGCGGGCAGCGCCTGCTCCAAGCTTCCCCATCGGGAGCCCTGGCTCCACCCTCCTCCGCCAAGCAGGACGTAGACTCTCTGAGGCCTGTCAAGGCTGCAGACTTACATCCTGGTCATCTGAAAGCTCAGCCCTATCCACACCTGTGGGCTTTAGTTTAAGGAAGTATATTTGAAGAGCCAAGTGGGTATATAGCAAGGTGTTCAGTTTCGCTGAAAACTAGAGATATGCAAATTAAAAGCACAGTACTTCACCAGCTTGGCTACAATGAGAAGAGTCACAGTGCACAGTTGGCAGGGTGGGAGCACACGAAACCCCGTCTCTGGTGGCTGTAGACTCTGATACAGCCGCTTCAAGAAGAGCCCACACCAAACGCAGGAGGGTACTTCAAACAGTTCATAGGAAAAATGGACTAAAAGTTATTTTGTTGCAAAATTTTTTTAAAAGATTTATTTATTTATTTGAAAGTCAGAGTTACACAGAGATGAGTGGCAGAGAGAGAGAGAGAGAGAGAGAGAGAGGTCTTCTATCCGATGGTTCACTCCCCAATTGGCCACAATGGCTGGAGCTGTGCTGTTCTGGACCCAGGAGCCAGGAGCTTCTTCTGGGTCTCCCACATGGGTGCAGGGGCCCAAGGACTTGGACCATCTTCTACTGCTTTCCCATGCCATAGCAGAGAGCTGGATTGGAGCAGCTAGGTCTAGAACCAGCGTCCATATGGGATTCCGGCGCTTCAGGCCAGGGTGTTAACCTGCTGTGCCACAGCACTGGCCCCTGTTGCAAAATTTTGAAGGCTTGTTCTATTCTAAGTATTTTGGGCTGCACAAATATTTGGTATTGGTCTGTTGTTTGTAAACAATATAACAAAGATGGCATGAATGGGCCCCTTAAGGATCTACAAGAGGCCCTACAAAAACTCTGTATTGCAAATGCTCTGATATGCTTTACAGAATTGCCTAGTCTTCCTCTGGTGATAATCTGTTAGTCCCTAGATTGGTGGTATAAAGTCCCAGATGCTTAGCAGCTAAAAGACCTCCCTGACCATTTTTTCTTAAAAAGATTTAGTTATTTGATAGAGTTAGAGAGAGAGAGGGAGGGAGAGATAAGGAGAGAGAGGGAGCGGGGGGGAGGGGGGAGAGAGAGAGACAGACAGATTGTCCATCTGCTAGTTTACTCCCCAGATGACTGCGATGGCCAGAGCTGGGCCAGTCAGAAGCCAGGAGCCTGGAACTCTGTCTGAGTTTCCAACGTGGGTGACAGGGGCCCATACAGCTGGTCCACCTTCTGCTGCTTTTCCCAGGTCATAAAAGGGAAGTGGATTGGAAGTGGAGCAGCTGGGATTTGAATCAGCAGCCATGTAGGATGCCAGCATCATAGGCAGCAGCTTTACCTGCCATACCACAGTGCGGGCTTCAACAGACTCCTTTTTAATACTTTTTAAAAGTACTTTTCTGGAGCTGGCGCCGTGGCTCACTTGGTTAATCCTCCGCCTGTGGCATCGGCATCCCATATGGGCGCCTGGTTTAGTCCCAGCTGCTCCTCTTCCAGTCCAGCTCTCTGCTGTGGCCCAGGAAGGCAGTGGAGGATGGCCCAAGTGCTTGGCCCCTGCACCCACATGGGAGATCAGGAAGAAGCACCTGGCTCCTGGCTTTGGATCGGCGCAGCGTACTGGCCGTAACGGCCATTTGGGGAGTGAACCAACGGAAGGAAGACCTTTCTCTCTGTCTCTCTCTCACCGTCTATAACTCTACCTGTCAAATAAAAAAAAAAATAAAAAAACCTTTCTATTGAGGTATAACTTGTAAAGTGCATGCATTTTAATGGTGCAGCTCAGTGGGTTTTCCACACTTGCCATATATACTTTTGTCACCACCACACAGATCCATATAGAAATTTCCGGCACTCCAGTATGTTCCCACAGTCAGTATGAACCCAAAGGTGACTCTGATTCTGACTTTTCCCACAATCAGCTGGCTTTGCTTGCTGTTGAATTTCATGCACTGGAGGTCGTGTTTTTCTCGGTACTGTCCTCTCCCTCAACGTGATGTGTGATGGATTCATTCATGTTGAGTGTCGTAGTTCATAGTTTCCATTGAAATCTGGGATTCCACTGTATGACCGCATGTGCCGTAGTTTATCCAGTCTTCTTTGATGAACATTTGGGATTTTCTTCCAGCTTGAACTAAGGGCAGTAAAGTTGCTACCTGCCTTCCTAAGCACACTTTTTGGCATACGTGAATGCACATTTCTCCAAGTCAGACACCAAGGAGTGGAGATGCTAAGGTATGTGAGGGAGCGTCAAGTTCATGGAAAATGGAATTAAAAGACAGATTTGCTTTAGTGCAAAAATCAGAAATCCATGGCCAGCTTGTCCATCAGGTATTCCATGAACGTCTGGAAGCCCCCGTCCATTTTGCAAAGTGGGCTCTGGAGGGCCAACCTGACTGAGAATCCTGTCCACAGGGAAAAGGAAGCAGAAGCCAGTTCTCAGGGGCATGTGCAAATCCACTGGGAACTCTTAGGATAATAGGAGCCCCTGAGTGTCTGTTTCCTTGCAAACTCCAAGTAGCAGAACTGCGCTGTCTAATGGATCCAGGCATGTTCCTTTCCACTGTGCGGCAAGTTGGCACCGAGGGGTGGACTCCTTGGCTTGCTGTTACTGTTGCTTTCTCATTCCCTGACTAACTGCGGTGAGGACGCAAGCGCCTCTGGAGCTGGCATCATGGTGCCATTAGCATGTTTTGCACACTTTATTGCTAAGCAACAATTAGCAGTGTGAATCCTGCCTTCTGTGATTTCAATTTGGGCTTCACACATGGAATTTTGCTTTCATCTTCGCAACACAGCCAGAGTGTTCACTGTTGAGCTAAAGCTGTTTGAGGAGAACCTGTGAGAATAGATTGAGAAGGGAACAGCAGGTGCTCAGCCAGTCAGCTGAAATGTTATTTATGAGAGAACCTTCTCTAATTAGATACCCAATAATATGAAAGTAATGCTAAAGGTTGGAGATAAATTCAAAGCAATTCAATTTGGCCTTAAGGGGGAACTGATAACAGTAGAATAATTACAAAAATTCTGAAAGAGCAAACTAAAGGTCTACAGGAAAAGGGAAAAATCTTTTGTCAAGAAAATTTCTCATGATGATAATAATGAAAGGAAATGTTTTCCTTCCAAGCTCATGCCATGCAGAATTCTTTCACTGAGTTAATGGAATATTATAAAAACTTAATGGCAACCATAGATCTACAAGAAGAAATAAGTAAAAGAGTAGAGGAAACAGGAAAAAAAAAAAAAACAGGAAACAAGCCCCATTAAATGACATGTAATCCAGTTCTTCTTTACCCGGATGAGAAATGACCATGTTTTAGCTTAGACATCCCTGTTACAAAAGTGTAGCTTCTTGTGAATTGCCAGAGAAGTAAAGTGGTCAACAGTTAAGAATTGTAACTATAGAAATACGCTTATTTTTCTACATTTATAAGAATATTGTTTAAAAAAACTCTCACCAGTAACCATGTTCGCCACCTCACGCTAAAGCAGAGAGAAATTGTGGTTAAATTGTAGTTTAAAGAAAACAGGTGGACGTCTTCTTTTCGCAGCAAGAGGTCTGTTCTGCTTCTCTTGCTAGAACGTTCAAGACAAAACCAGGGAGGATGATGGCAGAGAGGCCCCACCCTGAAGGGGAGAGAACGTTCGACGCCTGCTTCTCTCTGGCAGCTCTGGGAAACACACAGAGAAACGTTGTTTTCGGTGGCACGAGGATTTGTAGGGGTTTAAAATTTTGTAGTTAAGAGCTATTGGTCCTAGATAAACCATATTCTCTCACAAGGTAAGACATTCTTTGAATAAAAGCCTTTTACTAAAAATTCTGTTAATTTTTGCAAGCATGTGGTTCTACTTTCAATAGAGATTTCTCAAGTCTTTGGCTCTGGCTCTGTTGATCAAAATCTGAGGCTACCTCTCTTCACTTCCATTCAGTTTGACATTTATTGGATTTGTTACGAAACCTCCATGCACTTATCTGGATAAATAAAAAGCCTCTTTGTCCTCAGTGGACATGGGGTGTAATGGGCAGCACAGAGAAGGAAATAAGTCAAGTATCACCAGTCTAAGGATGGGGAGTGGAGTCAGAATAGTCTCCTTAGCTCACTCAGAGGTCAGAAGGTCACGGAAGGAGTCCCCGAGGTCCAGGCATGTGACAAGCTTGAGTTTTCTATGCAGCTACAAATAATGGCTGTGTAGTTGGTTGCCAAGCATAATTCGGGAGGAGAGGAGTGGGGTGGGAGGGAGGGAAGATGCTCAAACAGGTATTTCCATGGTGTCTTCTACGTCCTGTATTTCCAGAAAATGCTACAGCAAGGACAGATCCATACATTGCAGAAAGGATTCGAAGAGTCTGTCAAATATTTGAAGATGGCATCTTCCACTCCAAGCTAATCCTGGATGTGAATGTCTGTGAATTACCCGCAATCAGCATGTCACGGACCCCAAGGCATCAGAAGGAGAGTGTCCAAGTCGTGCCCACTGGGATACCCTTTGGTTTTATGATCTCTTTTAAAACTGAACCTATCTCTTCAGGGTGTCAGTGGAGCAGAGATGATGTGATCATTGAAAAAGGGCAGTCATGTGATCAGCTGTGCAGTGCACATTCATTGATTAAGAAAGGCTTAAACTGCAGAAATGGACCGATCCTGAAAGCCTGCAAGCTAAAGATGACTCTCATGAGTCAACACAGGATGTGTTCTTGGCTGGTGAGGAATCTGCTCCACTTGGCCATTCAGTGATCCAGGTTCCGTCTGGTGTGTTCTGTCATTCGCTAGGGCCTTGTGGTATTGTTTTGGTTGACACTGAGCAGCGTCCGTGTATGCGTTCCAGCTAGAAAGGCAGGAAAAGACAGCCAGGAGAAGGCAGGACCTTCACGGCTCAACCTGTTGACACCACCTCCAGGTAGGTTCTATTGGCAAGGATGTAGTCATGTGACTACCCTTGCTGCAAAGGAGGCTGGGAAATGTAGTCTAGCTACAACATGTGTCTTGCTACAAGTTGATTATCATGGACAAAGCGAAGAATGATCTTTTTTTTTTTTTTTTTTTTTTTGACAGGCAGAGTGGACAGTGAGAGAGAGACAGAGAGAAGGTCTTCCTTTGCCGTTGGTTCACCCTCCAATGGCCACTGCGGCCGGCGCGCTGTGGCCAGCACACCGCTCTGATCTGAAGGCAGGAGCCAGGTGCTTATCCTGGTCTCCCATGGGGTGCAGGGCCCAAGCACCTGGGCCATCCTCCACTGCACTCCCTGGCCACAGCAGAGGGCTGGCCTGGAAGAGGGGCAACCGGGACAGAATCCGGCGCCCCGACCGGGACTAGAACCTGGTGTGCCGGCGCCGCTAGGCGGAGGATTAGCCTAGTGAGCCGCGGCGCCGGCCGAAGAATGATCTTAATAGACAGCTAGCTGCATTTGTTAGATACCTCTGAACTGAAACTGCTTTCTTCAGACAGATATTGTGTTTATTAGCTCACGTGAAGTTTATAAACTAAAAAGTTTTTATCACCAGAAATTCTTTTTAGGCTTAAATTTCTTTAGTATGGTTTCTTCCCTCAAAACACTTAATTTTCTATACAAATATCAGAGTAGATATAAACTAAGTGTATACAAGTTCAAATTACCCTTGAATACTTATCTATAAGAGGGTGCTTTAGAAAGTTATGGAAAATGGAATTAATTTAATTTTGGTGCAAAAATTTTGGGAAATCCATGTAGGGTTTTCAAAGAGTTTGTGGAAATACATACTATTAAAAAACTGCATATGGATTGCAAAATTTTTTGGCACCATAATTAACTTTTCAAATTTAAGAGGCAGAGAGATAGAGATAGAGATAGAGATATAGGGAGAGAGACAGAGAGAGAGAAAGAGAGAAATATTCCTCTATCAATAATGGTTCCCTTCCCAAATACCTGTAATGGCAAGGACTAAAACCAGAAGCCAGGAACTCAGTCAAAGTCCCCTGTGTGGGTTGCCAGGATCCAACCACTTGGTCCACCATCTGCTGCCTCCCAGGTGCGTATATAAACAGGAAGCTGGAATGGGGAGGCAGAGGTGGTCCTCGAACCCCAGCACTCCACCATGAGATGTGGGCATCTTCACGGTTATTCCAAACAGCAGCCCTCTCCATGGATCTTCTCAAGCCCCTCTGTGATTCCACCCTGAACTCCTGCTCAGCGTATACGGCTCCCATCTCACAGCCCGAGTCACTCTTCCATGTGCTGGAATTGCTCTCTTCTGGGGGGTGGGTAGGGGAGGCTGTTTATTTCCGGGTGTTCATTCATTCATTTACGTGTCTCCCCAAGTTCTGTCCTCCATCTCCAGCTGTTGGCCTGACCTCTGCTTGTGCCCTCGGGGCAGGTGTGTGCCCCACTGGAAAACAGGAGCACTGTGCAGAGACTCCTGTTTTCGGCATTGGCCTGTGGTGGAACCCGTGTTCCTGAGGTGCTGTGGAGGGCCCAGGGAATTCGCTAATGAGCAAAGAAAGTCCTTCTGGGGTAAGATTTGCTGAGGCCAATAAGGAGGTGAGAGGCGCACGTGTGTTGAGTAGTGAGGTCCAGCCCCCCTTTCCTGGCAGCAGAGTCAAGGAGGGGCAAAACAGGGAGGCCCAAGCTGTGGCAAGGATTCGATGTCTCAGGAGTACCAGGGAGCAGCTGAGGCCGTGGTCCCAACAGGCTGTGCAGGCACGAAGATGTCCAGGGAGGGGAGGAGCTACCCTAGTCCCCAGGCCTGCCCTCCCTGAACGAGCCCCGACCCTTCTGGGGTGGTGAGAGATCTGCAAGAATTATGGAGGTTAAATTTTCTTCCTTCTTGGCAGATTGAGGCTTTCGGAAGCATGAAAAGTACATTCCCCACAGATCTTGGTTTGGTGACTGACATCCGTGCTGTCTGCAGAGGTGTCATTTATGTCCAGGTCTTCATCATAAACTGTCACGGAGATGGGCTCCCACTCTGCGTTTCTCAGAGTATCTGAGCTTCAATTCAGACATTCTGTTGAATCCTGCTAAGTTTAATCTTGCTTGTTTTAACTCATTATTCCCATCCTTTGCAGTACATTTAAAGACTGGTTTTGTCATCTCAAATACTCTGTTTAGCTAAAGAAATGATCAATGTGCCATCTGTTTTGATTGGAATGGTTTCTTTTAAAATTTCTTTCTTCTTATTTGAAAAGCAGATATACACACACAGACCTTCCATGCACTGGGTCACTCCCTGAATGCCCGCAGTAGCTGGGAACTCAGTCTGGGTCCCCCACACAGTGGCAGGGACCAAGTACCTGGGCCTCCCTGGGTGCATTAACAGAAGCTTGATCAGAAGTGGAGGAGCTGGGACTTGAACCAGGCATCCCAACATGGGATGCATGCGTCCTAAGCTGCAGCTTAAGCCGCTGTGCCAAACACCTGTCCCTAGAAATGCTGAATAGGCCAGACACAGGGACTGAGCTCTGTGACACTTGGCTGTGAGTCTCATTCCATTTGTGCCATCTATCAGTTTTCACTTGTGGGTTTTCATCCCATTTGATTCTGCACAACTGTACTCTTATCAGACCCACAGTTCATTTTCTTCATCAAAGACACGAGTGATGCCACTTACTGCTTGCATGATAGACATGCTTGCCTACCATCTGTTGCTAAAGTGACATGTGACGTGCATGGTGGTGACAGGACGGGTGATGTGAAGGAGTGCACCTGTGTGGTGGCACTGTCCTGAGGAGGAACACTTTTATCCTCAGGAAGCCCCCAAATTCATGGAGTCAGCCACATACCTACTTACACTTTATCATTCTGCCTAGTGATAGTTTTTGCTGTAATTAACAGGTTACAAAAATCTGAAAATTATTTTCTCTGGGAAGGGCGGTGGTCAGATCACAGAATGACTTTCATTTTATGTACTACATATTTCTGAAACGTTTGAACCTTATACTTGAATTTTGTTTATCATCTATGCATTTATTCATCCAAAAATACGAAAGACTGTGAGCACTCAGGATGCAGTGGTGACTGTCAGATGTGATTTGCTCCCTCGTGGAACCCAGCGTCTGTAGGTGACACTGTGGCCGAGAGGGCAGGAGGAGAGAAGAGTAAGTATGCTTACCGTCCGAGTGCAGTCTGTGACTGCCTAGCCAGTGACTTTGGCCGAGTTCCTTGAATGAGGATCACATGGACAAACAACGTGTGTAGCATCTAGCACAGTACGTGGTACACTGTTTTTATTCAGACAAGTATCAGCAGGAGACAGACGTGAGTCATCTGTTCATACAAATCAGTGCAAGCTGGTCACTGGGCTAGCTACTTCCTGGAGTGGTCTGAGGCAACGCAGGGGTACGGGAGACAGCAGGTGGGGTCTGATCTGGTCAGGGACGCTTCTGTAGAAGGGACGAGTGAGCTAAGAGATGAGTTAATTATCAGAAAAAGCAAGACAGATGTTAGAATCCCTCCTGGGCGATCCCTGGAGGTGTCTTGCAGTAGGCAGCACAACAGGCTGGCTGGCTAGCTGCCTCTGCAAACTGTGCCAGCCGCCTGAGCTTTCTGCGAAGCCATCTTTGGTGGATGACCTGACAGAGATGCGGAGTGGAACCTGGCTCAGGAGTGTCAGGGGAATGAGTGAAAGCCCCGGGACCCAGTCTGGAGGGTGGATGCTGTGGCCTTGTGGGCAGAAAGGAGCCTGGTTTGAGGTTTGATGCAAGCTGCGACTTGATGCTCTCGGCGGGCCCTTGGTGCCTGCATCCCAGCGCCAGGTTGTGAGACAAAGGTACAAAGACAAAGGTGCGTGCTGCTGAGGGGGGGGAGCTCCCCTTAGAAGTGCACTCTGGGAGCAACATCGAGAGCTCCAGGATCACCAGTTTACTGTGTGTAACAGGAATTAAACAAATGTGAAAAGAGGGGTTTATTCAAGGTGGTCATGTTAAAACAATTTCATTCTATTTATTTGGGGGGGGGCAGGCAGAGAGAGAGAGATCGTCCATCCACTGGCTCATTCTTCCAAATGCCTGCAACAGCCAGCGGTGGGCTGGAGCTGAAGTCAGGAGCCGGGAACTCCACCCTGGTCTCACATGCGGGTGGCAGGGACCCCAGCACTTGAGCCAGCACGGCTCCTCCCCGGGTGCCGTGGGCAGGGAGCTGGAGTCACGATTGTGTTGGGACAGCTGTGTGCCGCCCAGCACTTCGGCAAAGCTGAGTGGTGTCCTGCTCGTGACTGTCACCAAGACCAAGCCTGAACAAGACGCAGGGCCCCCACAGACGGGGCACCGTGGTCCCTGGGTCCCCACGCTAGGGGGACGACCCTGTTGTGTGCGAGGAGTTGGGATTCTACGGATGCACTCTGAAGTGGGTGTGCTTACCTGCATCTTAACGCCTAGGCCGAGCGTCTGCCCTGGTGGTGGTCAAATTGAAGTCTTGTAGGCATTTTCAAGACCTTTAATATGTGAACGAGCTCTGCAGATCTCCTCGGGGGTTTCTCAAGTCTGAGACAGTGATCTCCTTGGCCTTGGGCCAGCACAGAATGTGTGCGGGGCTGGCTGGGAGACCCAGGCCTGGGAGACTTCCCCATGTAGTATTAGGCAGACTCCTGGCTGCCTGCAGACACACGGAGGCTTGGGGAAGATCAGACAGGGAAGGGCTGGGCCCGAGAACGGAGCTGAGAAGGGAACAGGCCAGCAGAGGGAGACTGCACAATGCCGCGAGGACAGGGAGCTCCTGTCGTGGAGAGAACTCCTGCGGGGGAGGCACACAGCCCCCGGCCCCAACCCTCGCGTGGGGACCCAGGGACCACGGTGCCCCGTCTGTGGGGGCCCTGAGTCTTGTTCAGGCTTGGTCTTGGTGACAGTCACGAGCAAGACACCACTCAGCGTTGCCGAAGTGCTGGGCAGCACACAGCCGTACGCCTGCCTGTGCTGCCACCCTTACCAGGCCACCACACCAAGAGTGCTCTTTCTCCTTTTATTTTTTACAGGATCTTCGCAAAGGGAAAGAGTCCCAGAGCGGCCTGAGCCCTTCCCCAGTGTCAGTGCGACCTCAGGCGTTCCTCAGGCCAGCTCTCCCCCAACAAGGCTGGTGTGGACTCCGCCTTGAAGCTGCTTTCCCAAGCCTCCAGCATCCTAGCTCTTTTCTTTCTTTTTCTTTCAGTTTTCTTTTTCTACCCTCTGATTTTAAAAGTAACACATATCTGTCGCCTGAATTTCATACAAAAGCAACGTTGAGGAAAAACATGCCCGGAGTCTCACAAATCCGAGGCAGCCCTGTCTTCCTGGCGCACAGCCATCTGGCGCTTTCTTCCTTTGGTTTTATTTTTTCATAAATCAGGATTACTTGTGATTCAATTTGGCATCCTGCTTCTCCTCCCTCCACCAGCCCCCCCCCCCCCCCCCCCCCGCCCCACGTGCCATCTTAGGCCATGCTTTCTTTCCATGCCGTTACACACTCTGCACAAGCGGCCTTTTTCTGTGCTGCCCGGTAAGCTCAAGATGGAAGCATTGCAGTTTACTTAGCTGTTCCGTTTCCTCCCGACCGTGTTTGTTCTCGCTCAGTCTGAATGTCCCCCTCCCGGGAGAAGATGGCGGCGAGGCACGTGCAAGTCCTCTTCGCCCGCCTCCTTGCCGTCTCATCGATCCGCGGGCCGTGTGGACCTCCGTGTTGTCTCAGCCTCTCCTCCCAGGCTTTGGCTGTCTGTGCTAGTTAACTTTCCCGGGCTCATCCTCCCCTGCCATTCACTTGCCCTTCCTGCCGTCTTTGGTTCATGCCCTTTCTGAACGTCAATCACTCCGCGGTGCATGCGCTCAGGCTCTGTGTGCCCTGGGGCTTGCTGGGACACCCAGGGGATGCTGGGATGCCCACGGGATACTGGGACATCCAGGGGATGCTGGGACGCCCATGGGATGCTGGGACATCCAGGGGATGCTGGGACACCCAGAGGGTGCTGGGACACCCAGGGGATGCTGGGATGCCCAGGGGATGCTGGGATGCCCACAGGATACTGGGACATCCAGGGGATGCTGGGACGCCCAGGGGATGCTGGGATGCCCACAGGATACTGGGACATCCAGGGGATGCTGGGACACCCAGGGGATGTTGGGAATCCCACGGGATACTGGGACATCCAGGGGATGCTGGGACGCCCAGGGGATGCTGGGATGCCCAGGGGATGCTGGGATGCCCACAGGATACTGGGACATCCAGGGGATGCTGGGACGCCCAGGGGATGCTGGGACGCCCAGGGGATGCTGGGATGCCCACAGGATACTGGGACATCCAGGGGATGCTGGGACGCCCAGGGGATGCTGAGATGCCCAGGGGATGCTGGGATGCCCTCAGGATACTGGGACATCCAGGGGATGCTGGGGAATGCACCGTCTGGGCCAGGCCTGCCCAGTGGGCTCAGATGCTCCCACAACCCTGAGCAGCTCGCAGAAATCCTGAAATTAGTAGGGATTAGGTAATTTGATTGCTTCAGAGAAATGCATGCACATTTCAACAGAGAGAGGTAGATATGAGTCAGCTTGAGCAGCCGTGATAAAATACCACTACCTGGGTGGTTTAAGTGACAGAAATTTATTTTCTTTTTTTTCTTTATTATCAAATATCCTCTAAGTGATGTAAACTCCATTTTTGTGTAGCATTTCTTCCCAATATGTCCTTTCCCTTCTGTTCTCAGTACTGTGTTTTATTTCTCTGTGCCTATTCTTTATTGTACCTTGAGATCTTGAGTAAATAATTTGATGTTATTTATGATAGGTGTTGTGATGGGATTTAGAGAAAAAGAGAGCCTTGGGCAAAATTGTGGAGGTGGCAAAGTGTTTGTCTTTTTCTTACTCATTTTTCTCTTCCCTTTTGCAAAGCTCCCGGGCCCTTTCCTGAGGCACGGGGCCCCCTCATGCTGTGTGGCCCCAGCCCCAGCCCAGGGTCTTTCCCTGCCTCACCTCGCACCCCCTCACACACTGTCCTGTTTGCTCCTCACTCCGCTGATGTCAAGGGTAACATAAATAAGTGAGTCAGGGCAGGTGACTAGTGATTGATTATTGCAGAGCACAACCACTTTCGTGTTGTTACCTGTAGATACCCATTTGTTTCATCTTGGGCTTACCTTCACATTGTAATCTTTTTTTCTTTAAGCTTGGCTTTATTTTTCTTTCTTTTTTATTTTAAAGATTTATTTACTTATTTGTAAGGAAGAGTGACAAAGAGGGAAGGAGAGAGACAGAGAGAGAGAGAGAGAGAGAAAGATATCTTTTCTCTCCTGGTTCAGGTTCCAAATGTCTGCAACAGCCAGAACTGAGCCAGTCTGAAGCTAGGAGCCAGGAACTCCAATTAGGTATCTACATGGGTGACAGGGACCTGAGTACTTGGGCCATTTTCCGCAGCCTTCCCAGGCATGTTAGCAGGGAGCTTTTTTGGACGCTGAGTAGTCAGGACTTGTACCGGAGCTCTAGTATGGGACACCAGCCCCCTCCCCGCCTTAACCAAATGAAAATATTTTTCATTTTGTTTGTAAGTCAGAGACAGAGGAAGTTCTTCTACCTGCTGACTCTCCCTCCCCAAATGCCCACACTGTATGAGTGGGCCCTGTGAGCAGCAGGAACCCAGGTACTCGAACCATCACTTGCATATTAGCGGGAAGCTGGAATCTGAAGAGCCTGGAATTGAACCCAGGCTCTCCACCATGGGATGTGGGCACCCAAAGCAGCAGCTTCCCCACTGAGCCAAACACCTGCCCGGGACTTTATCAGTATCATTTTTAATATCAGTTTCTCTGTTTCCATTGTGTTTGAAGTGCTTAAACCTAAGTATTGAGAAATTTAGATAATAGAAAACATTGATGATTTAAACATTTTTGGAAAATTTTTGAAGTGAACGTCTGTCTGTGAGGAAGCACTCAGCTAAGAGCAATAAAGATCTGAATGATAATGGCTTAGCTGTAGTCTCTTGTTCCTCAGGGAAGCACTTTCTAAATGTGGGGGCCCAGACTCTGTGAGTCATTCCATCTTGTTAGACCCACGATCTTTCTGCCCTGTTGGGTCAGGTGTTGCTTCGTTTCTTAAGAACACTTGCTCCCTCTAGAAGCGCCTGCAACATTTCCACTGGTGCTGCCCCTCAGAACAAAGTCCATGGCTGCACTGTCCTGAACAAGAGGCTGTTTAGCCCCTGCTAGATGGCAGCCAGGTGCCTACCTAGGTCACTGGGGTTCTTGAATCAAAGAAGAGAATGGATTTTAGACAGCAACTGGTATCTCTGCCATGATTTTCTTTTTCCTTCTTTCTCTTCATTCAGCTGAGTTCTTACAGTTGTGGGAAAAGTTGCATCATTGACATAAATTTTAAAACATATAAAACTGTTGATGTGGATTCATTCTGAGAAGAAGAGCGCAGTGGGGGCAAGAGGCATGGAGTCACCACATAGACCCTGGGAGTCGAGTGAAAGCAGGCTAGAGGCAAGCAGCCTGCAGACTCGTTTATTTCAGTTGGTACAGCAGCTTATATAGCCAAGGTAGCCAATCCGGTCAAGGGGTAGTTTATTCCCTAACCAATCACAGCCTATTGCCAGGCAGTTTCTGAAGCCATCCAGTCACAGCCTGTTGTGAGGCAGGCTTTGCTGCCATGTGATTTCTGAAGCCATCCAATCACAGCCTGTTGTCAGGCAGGCTCTGTTACTAGCAGCCATCTTGGCATGGCCTTCTCATTCCACCACATTTCCCCCTTTTCGTTTATTTTTGAGCAACAGGAGGCATGATTCTTGGCCATACCATTGTTGACCCTGTTTCCATGTAGTCTCTGTACGTGGCTGTGCCTGTTTTAGGTTGTCCCTCAGGGGATCTTACCCATCGTTGACTAACCAGCCCTCAAAACAGGAGACCACAGGAGTACTTGCTCAGATAGGGGTAGGAATGAGGAACAATGGTAATCAGGAATGGCGTGACTGCACACAGGCTGTGGGCCATTTGAGTGGCTGACCAGAGCTAAGTGGGGTATAAAGTAGTAGCGGATGTGGCTATGGGCAGTTCCTCAGGGTAGGATGATAGGGTAGGTGCAGCCACTAACAAGGCGGACTCTCAGTCTTGTTCAGCTGGTTCTGGTTGACTGTCAGTTGCAGGCTTGTTTCTGGCTGGTACTCAAATGGGCTGTCCCATATTCTCTGGAAAGACACAAGCATATCCTCAGCCCTTGGCTGACAGAAGCCTTTTTACAGACATTGGAATCCAGGGCCTGAATTTCGCATCCACTTTGAGATTAATGGCAAATATGTAGGTGGGATGAGATCTCGCGGCTGCCCTGAGAGCCTAGGGTGCCTGAGGACTGCAAATGTGGGGATCTTCATTGGGTGCGGATGGGATGACCTCACATGGGTTATCGCCTTGAAGTCATCTAAGTTCATCCCATGGATATTTGGGGGGTGGCTGACTAGGCATTGCTGCGATGTCTGCTGTCATGTCATTTTCACTGTTGGAGTTCTCTCTCCCCAAGTCATCAACTGTTACCTGTGAGGCAGAGGCCTGGAGTGACAGGCTGTTATCATTCAGAGATTCATTATGTTTGGTAATCTGTGTGGGCTTCTGAGAGGGGGGTATCTTTCCCATGTTTGAGTGCTTAAGAACAGTGTGCCATGCCAACTCTAGCCAAAGGAAAGACACCCACAGCACTGCTACCATAACAAAGCAAATTCCTAGCACCTCAGTGGCTGATGGCATTATGCAGTGGGTTCCTTACTTTAGAGGAACAGACAGTGGTGTATTGGATTTTAAGTATGTCCTGTGCTTAGTGGGGGACTTCCTTGATTCATTAGGTCAAGGTCGTATGCCCACATGGTGTCTCTGGAGCGTCACCTCTCTTGAGTGAGGGAAGATGACTTGGTTCCGAATTCTGGGATGATCAGTCCCTTATGTGAATTCGCTGGGTGAACCAGAAGTAAAAGGAGGAGCTGAGAAGCAGTGTTATGCTTCTGGGCAGTGTGTGCCTAACCTGGGGTCACTTTGACTGAGGACAAGGACAAGGAAAGGGGCGTAGGAGGGGTTCTGTGCTCACCCTCACAGAACTGAACAGCACACAAAACACTGAGGGGCCTACTTGCCGAAATCAAGGGGAGATGTTGCCGAGTCCAACATGCTAGCTCTCTCAGTATTGTTGGTGCCAGATGTTGAGGTGGATTTGTTCTGAGAGGAGGAGCGTGGTGGGGGCAAGAGGCGTGGAGTCACCACACAGACCCCGGGAGTCGGGTGAAAGTGGGCTAGAGGTGAGCTCACAGACTCATTTATTTCAGTTGGTACAGCAGCTTATATAGCCAAGGCAGCCAATCCGGTCAAGGGGTGGGTTATGCCCTAACCAATCGCAGCCTGTTGCCAGGCAGGCTCTGTTACCAGCGGCCATCTTGGCATGGCCTTCTCATTCCACTACACAAAACTAGATACTTTTATTGTGATTGGTATGTGAGATTTTTGTATGTTATTAATGTAGATAAAAATAATTATTTTAATGATTTACATATATTTTAGTTAATTCTTTATTGCTAGACATTTTGGCTATGTCTTAGTTTCTACTATTTTAAACTACATTGTGTTACATACTGTGTGCATACACTCCCACATTGACACACACATTTACTCACACACACTCATACTGACACACACTCACACAGACATATACACCAGGGTACTTCAAAAAGTTCCTAGAAAATAGAATTAAAAGATAAACTTATTTTGGTACAAAAAGTTTTGCAGTCTATGCGTAGTTTCTGTATAATATATACTTTTGATGAACTTTTTTGGGGAACACTCTTCTGAGTATAGATGTTTCTTGACTGATGATGGAGCTATGTCTCAGTAAACCCAGTGTAAGTAGAAAATATCATTAAGTCAAAATGTACCTTGGAGCTGGTGCTGTGGCGCAGTAGGTTAATCGTCTGCCTGCAGCACCTGCATCCCATATGGGTGCCAGTTCTAGTCCTGGCTGCTCCTCTTCCAATCCAGCTCTCTGCTATGGCTTGGGAAAGCAGGAAGATGGCCCAAGTCCTTGGGCCCCTGCACCTGTGTAGGAGACCCAGAAGAAGCTCCTGGCTCCTGGCTTTGGATTAGCTCAGCTCCAGCTGCTGTGGCCATTTGGGGAGTGAACCAGTGGATGGAAGACCCTTCTCTCTGTCTCTCACTGCCTATAACTCTGCCTCTCAAATAAATAAATAAATAAAATCTTTTAAAATACTACAAACTGAGGCTGGCGCTGCAGCTCAATAGGCTAATCCTCCACCTGTGGTGCCAGCACCCCGGGGTTCTAGTCCCAGTCGGGGTGCCGGATTCTGTCCCGGTTGCTCCTCTTCCAGTCCAGCTCTCTGCTGTGGCCCAGGAGTGCAGTGGAGGATGGCCCAAGTGCTTGGACCCTGCACCCACATAGGAGACCAGGAGAAGCACCTGGCTCCTGGCTTTGGATCAAAGCTGGTGCACCAGCTGCACCGGCCACTTGGGGGATGAACCAACAGCAAAGGAAGACCTTTCTCTCTCTCTCTCTCTCTCTCTCTCTCTCTCACTCTCTCTCACTCTCTCACTCTCTCACTCTCACTGTCCACTCTGCCTGTCAAAAAAAAAAAAAATACTACAAACTGTGCTTGGTAGCCTGGCCTCCCACACTTCCCAGTGCAGCAGCACAGCCTGCTGCAGAGTGCCTGCTGCTCCCCTCCTGACCACGACTGCGCCATGACCACGCCTGCAGGGTTGACCAGGTGCTGTCCTCACTGCCACTGCCCAGCATTGAGACAGGTGTGTGCTGTGCCTCAGTGGCCCAGGGACGAGTGTGGTTCCTACTGACTGTGGAAAGCTGGAAAACCCCAATCCTAGCCACAGCCAGTCATACCCTACCTGTAAGGAGGATATTATCTGATACTCACTCTTTGTTTGCTCTGAGATATGTGTTGCTTAAAATCCCCTACACTGATGAATTAAATTTTAGCTGTATGTATATGTTAAGCATTTTGAGTATGGGAGGGGTCTTTAGAAAGCTTATGGCAAGTGCAAATCATGATAAAAACTGGGTATGGATTTCATAAATTTTGGCACTAAAATAAACTTACCTTTTAATTCCATTTTGTGTGAATATTCGGAAACACATATGTGTGTATAATTATGTCTACTTATTTCCTTAGACTGAATTCCTAGATATAGAACTTCTGGCTCACCAACATATGGAGATGTCGGGCTGTTGATCTACATTGCCACAGTATGTTCCAGAATCCTTGCACTATTTAACTCACACACCATCATGGCCTACAGTTCCTACCTCTGATGCTTGTAATTTAGAGCTTTGAGAGCTTGTCCAAGGAATTTCATGCAAGAGGCCATCTTGTTCTTGTTTTCATCAGCTTTTTTTGTTAGTGGCTTCTAAAAATCTCTTCTTACTGTACTGAAGAATTCATACTCTTTGCGTCCTGCCATGTGTTTATGCATAACGGATTCCTGGTGACTGCTCTTCCCCATGCTGAAAGCCCAGTTCTCCTGAGTTCTGGTGTTGAATCAGATTGTCAACACAGGCTCCAGGGGTGGTGGGATTTGCTCTTCTGGTCACTAAAGACGATTTTATCCTTAGGTAACAGGCCTGGTCACAAGGCCACATGCTCTCAGCACTTGGTGTCAGGTTTGTCCAAACATGACAGGGACTGAGTTGGATTCCCTCTTTGTGGTTGTCCCTCGCCTGGGAAGGAAACTGTGGCTTCATCTGGAAAGCATTTTTGCCAGTAGAATCTGAACCTGGCACCATCTTCCTATTTAGTGAGTGTTTCATTTTCTGGAATTCAGTGTTTCCTCTGTGAGCCTGCCGCTGTCGCGCCAGCAGGGACGGAGGTCCTGCAACCCAGCAGCTCACCTGGGAGACGAGGTCGCGGTTTCTGTCTCTGCCCTTCAAATAAATAAATCTTTTAAAAAAGGGAACACAGCATTACACTAAGTGCAGGGCTCTCTCAGTGCACAGCCTGCGCAGCTGCTCCGGTGACACCCTTGTGAGCAGTCTATTCAGCATGTGCCTGTGCCGTGCACTGTTCTAGGTGCTTCAACTGATCAACTTGCTCAACTGTCACAACATCCCTGGGACAGAGTACACACTCACACACACACACACACACACACACACACACAGATCTTCTATCCTTGGTTCGCTGCTCAAGTGCCCGCATCTGCTAGTACTGGGCTAATCTGAAGCCAGGAGCCAGGGCTTCCCTCCGGGTCTCCCACATGGGTGGCAGGGGTCCAAGCACTTGGGCCGTCTTCAGCTGCATTAGGAGAGAACTGGATTGGAAGCAGAGCAGCCAGGACTAGAACCAGCCCTGAGGGATGCCGGTGTGGCAGGCAGCAGCTTAATCTTCCTGTTATTTTATCTTATTTCTTTTTTAGCATTGGGCACACTTCGAGGATTGTCTCATATTGAATAAACAGTGTATGCTGGACCCTGTGTGAATAGGAGAGGCTTCAGAAAACATCTGGCCTGAAGAGTGCTGGCCCCTCGGGCTTGCCAGCGTGAGGGCTCGTCTTTGTCAGAGCCCGGAGCTGAGAGGGGCAGGGCTGGGCCCTTCAGTGGGCTCTGTTTATAGTGGCTTGCAAAGTTCTGTGGCCAGGCCTACCGCTGCTCCTCCTCCAGCAGCACTTGGGATCAAGCACCCAGGAGCCAGCTTCCCCTGCGCTCAGGCTGTGCCCTGGGTCACAGAGACCTGTGGCGGGCTCGCCCTCTGGCTGGCAGCTGTGTACCTGGTGAGGGACCTGTGCCTTGGGCTAGCAGGCCTGACCAAGAAAGCGGCTCCTCTTGGCCGCCGACAGTCCTGCTGCTTCCTCGTCACCCTCACCAGGCCTCCTGCCTGCAGTAGGAGGCACCTTTGCCTGCCCTGCCCCCAGGGACAAGAGCTCCCGCCTTCCTCTCTCTCTTGATCTGTGCAGCCCCACTGAAAGCTGAACATCCGCCTTACTTCTTGGTCCTCCTTTTTCACCACCCCGGGCCTGACCTTGTGTGCTCCAGAAAGAGATCTTAGTTACACCCCTCCCCTCTGGGGCGTCTCCCTCCCCACCCTAGGCCACAGCCGCCTTCTGTGTTCTGAGAGCCCCCAGGCGGCTGAACCTGCCACACCAGTGGCCCTGCAGTGATACTGTGTTCTGGTATCCGTCGGAAGCGGTCAGCCCCAAGCACTGTGCCTGATACATAGCGCACGCTCAGTAAAGATTTGCTAAGTGAAGCCAGCTGCATGTTCTCTGATCTTTCATCATTCCTCCGTTCATTCATGAATTCATTCGATACCCAAGCATTCTAGGTTGTCTCGTCTAACAGGAATTAAGGAGAGGAGCCGAAATGATAACTACCCCAAATACAGGACTCCTGATTTTATTTTATTTTATTTTTTTAATTTTTTTTTTGACAGGCAGAGTGGACAGTGAGAGAGAGACAGAAAGAAAGGTCTTCCATTTTGCCGTTGGTTCACCCTCCAATGGCCGCCACGGCCGGTGTGCTGCGGCCGGCGCACCGCGCTGATCCGATGGCAGGAGCCAGGTGCTTATCCTGGTCTCCCAAGGACTCCTGATTTTAAAGGACTATCTCTCACTCGCTCACTCGCTCACTTGCTCTCTCTCTCTCTCTCTGTGTGATCATCAAGGAGAATGGAATTGGACAGAAATAAACATACAAGGAAATCTGTATGGAAGGCTATTGTGATAGGGGACAGAGAACCTTCTTTAAAGAAAACCTTACTGTGTTTATTGAGGGTATACAGCATGATGGAATGGAATACTCACAGACAGAATATGGCTACTGTGTTGATTTCAGCATCTCACATGGTTACCTCTCTTTTTGTGGTCGTTTTGTGGCAGTAGCAGCTAAAATCTCACTTGGTACACATCCCAGATACGGCACAATTTCATCCTCGTGGTCTGCCTGCTGCTCGCAGAGTCTCCAGACTCGCACACCCTTCTCTGCTGCTGGGAAACGGTGACCTATGTCGCCCCACTTCCCACCCCGACTCCCTGGGCCCGGGAGCCGCCGCTCTGTTCTCTGTTTGATGTGGGATCATGTCATGTCTGTCTTTCTGTGCCCGACTTACTTCATTTAGCATCATGTCCTCCAGACTGATCCACACTGTGGCAAATGGCAGTAGCTCCTTGTTAAAGGCTGAACAGTGTTCGGCTGCTGTCTGTCTGTCTGTCTGTCCCTGTCAGCTCAGCTTCGGCATCCGTGTGTCCGTTGAAGGGCACTTGGTTGATGCCATGTGTCACCTGTTATCAGCAGTGCTGTAACAAACATGGACGCACAGATACCTTTAGAGTGGTGGTTTTACTTCCTGTGGTTCTGTACTCAGAAGAGGGATTGCTGGTAGCTTTACATTTTTTTAAGATCTTCAATACCATTTTTCATAATAACTGTATCATTCTCCATCCCCAACAACAACGTACAAGATTTCATTTTTTCTGTATCTTCATCAACATTTATTTCTAGAGTTTTTGATAACAGCCACCCAATGGGCATGTGGTGGGCTCTCACAGTGCTTCCAGTTCTGCATTTCCTTGATGATTCATGCTGCCCAGCATTTTGTCACAAACCTGTTGGCCATTTTCATTTCTCTTTTTGACATAACGTCTATTCAGGTCCTTTGCCCATTTAAAAAGTGGGTTATTTGCCTTTTTTTTTCTTGCCATTGAGTTGTGTGAGTTCTCTATAAACTTTGAATACTGACACTTTATCAGCTACAAGATTTGCAAACCCACCCTCCCCCTTCCAGTCTGTAGGCTGCCATTTGGTTTTGTTGGTTGTTTGCTTCTCCCTCTTTGTTTTTGCTTTTGTAGCCTGAGCCTTGGGTGTGCTATCAACAGAGCAGTAGCTGAGACCTGTGTCACAGAGCTTCCCCTGCGCTGTCCTCTGGAAGTTGTACGGTTTCAGGTCTTTGCGGTAGGGCAGGAACGCTGACCTCAGCCTCTCACCCACGTGGCGGGGGAGTCTTCCAGGCCGTCTCAGTCCAGCTGTGTGTGTGCAGAGTTCATTCTCTCCCGAGAAGCTCAGCGAGCTGCTTGAACAGAGGCCCTCCTTGTGCCGTCCTGGGCTCTGCCGGACGTTTCTCAGGGGCCAGTGGATGGCCCGGTAGGGCAGCAAGGTGGGGAAGGTCTCTGAGGGCCCCAGGGTGAGGAATGCCCTTGGCTATGGTAGGTATCTGCCTAAGCTGCCATATTTTGATTCTCTTGCTCTAGAAAAAATGAAAGAGTATTCTCAGTGTTACCAATTAGAAAATTTGCTGTTACAATAATGAAACAAACGGAAAGAAAAATAAGCCATTAAAGGTGAGGGGAAAATGCATTCACTCCCCTTTAAAATGGCTGCAGGTGAATGGAGCAATCAGGCGCCTGCCGGCCTGCGGGCTTCCTCTGCGGCACACAGTGCTGAGAACGGCCAGAAAACCTGCTAAGAGGCAGTCACGCCAGACGCATTGACAGGAAACTTCTTTCGCCTGCGCGTGCGCACCGCATGCTCCAAGTCACCCAGGTCCTGGACAGGATCCACCGAGTCGCCAGGCAAAGGGGGCTGCTTGGTGGGCGCCAGGGCGGCCGGAGCCAGGCCAGGCTGCAGTTAAATGGGAAAAGTGCACAAGGCTAATTAAAAAGCCCTTGGAAGGTGGGGAGCGTCCTGGAGGCGGGAGGCGGCCCCGGGCTGACCGCTCTCGGTGCACCTGCAGGCGCCGCGCTCTGCGCACGCTCGCACTCCAGCCACGTCCTTGCGGGGAGCGAAGGCCAGCGCCTGGTTAGCCAGCCTTTCCCTGGCACCTTCAACGCAGAGTGAAAGCTCTGGGACGAGGTAGGTGACGAAGTGGGTGAGGAGCTGTCGCGGTGGGGTCGCCGGCTCGCACCCGGAACCCACGCGCCCGCTGCGCTCTCAGAGCCCAAGGCGCGGGTGCTGAGTGGGGAGTGCCCGGGCAGGGCCTGGGGGCGCGGGAGAGGCGCCCCCCGAGGCTGCCCAGGCCTCCCCGCGGTCCTTAACCACGGCACAGCAGCACTTAGGCAAGTGTGGCCCAGGAGGCGGGTTGTTGGACAGCCCAGCTTCGGGGATCCCTGCTGCATGGCGCGTGAGTGTGGACCATGGCTCCAGTGGGCCTGGGTGTGCGTCTCTGGCGCACCAGCCTCCCGCTGTTAACTGCTCAGAGCTGGTGTTGGGACAACACTTGGGTTTGTCTGCGAGCCTGGCCGCCTTCCTGTACAGCCCTGCTTTGGTGTTGCGGGTCAGGCGAGCTTGCCTGTGCTATTTACCGGGCACCTTTCTCGGTTCAGTCTCAGAGGCCAGATTTGCCATCCTGCAGGTTATTAAAAGAGTGCCGCCGGCGCTGAAGGCAATTCCCCAAGATGTTTGCATGAATGCAAGCTGCATTGGAAAGTGCCGCCCGGGATGAATACCTGGAAGGGAACGGAGCACACCTGATTTATTCTTGTATGTTTGATAAAGAAAAAAAAATCAATTCCATCCCTTCTATTTACACTCTGCTCCTGGAAGGAGCGTCCTTCGTTTGAGTAAAGAAGGAGGCGCGAGAGCTGTCTGTGCGTCTCCATTGCTCTTCCGCAGCCTTGGAGCTGAGGCCCCAGCGACTTCTTCCTCACCAGGAAACTTCTGTTCGCTACCATTCGGGCCCCTTCGCTCATGTCCAGGAGTTCCAGGATGCTTCGTTTCTCAGTTCTCACTTTAAATCCTGGGAATGGCATGTGATCATTTTTTAAATATTCAAATAGTATAAAACTGGAGTAAAATACTATATAAATGTATCTGGAAGAAAGGTGACAAACTCAACAGATAGCCACAAACCAAATTCTATAGTGGAGAGAAAGGGATTTTTTTTCCTCCTATGCACTTCTGTTTTTAAGTATGCCTCATTTATGAAAATAAGCTAAAAATATAAATGGAAGAATTTAATGAATTGTTACAAAATACATGCCATGTAACTGTTACCTAAATCAAGAAATGAATATTGCCACAATCTTAGAAATGGCCATATGTGATGACTCCTAATAAAAGCCCTCTTCTTTGCCACTGAAAATAACCAGTATCTTGTGGGCTTTGTTTTTGTAATCAATTTCTTGCTTATCTTATACTTTCCCACCTAAATAGGCATCTCTAACACCATGGGTTAATTCTGCCTGTTTTCCATCATTGCAGAGTTATGCAGAAGGTATGTCAGGTCCCTTTCGGTCAATGCTATATTTATGGAATTTATCTATGCCATTGGTCTTCATTGCGTAGATCTCCATTGTAATAGCAGCGCAGTCTGTCTACTCTACCTCTCATGAGTTTTGTGTGATTTCCAGTTCTTGGTTATTGTGAGAGTTGCTGTGAGGTCCTTGTGCATGCTTCCTGGTGCGTGTGTGCAGCTGTTCTTGCTGTGTAGCTAGGAGGGAGTCGCCGGCTGATAGGGTAATGTGTAGCTCCAGCAACACCATGAGAGAGTTCGTCTTACTCCGTACTTTCGACTCTCATGTTTATGTTCAGTCTTGAAAATTTTTGTATTTGGTGGTGTCTCCAAATTTCTTCTTTCTTTTCAAATGTATTTTGACTTGTCTATGTCCTTTGCATTTCCACATGAATTTTAGGATTTGCTTGTCAGTTAATACAGAAATAGGGGATTTTGAATGGAAATGCATTGACTCTGTCAATCTGGATGAGAATTAGTATCTATAGAGTTAGAATTGGTATCTAAAATGCCATACATTTTTATTTTATGTATGTCTTAAGCCCCATTATGAAGCTTTAGTTTTAATAAGCAAATTTAAAAAATTTTATTTTTACTGAGAAATAATTCACATACCATAAAAATCATTACTTCAAAGTATAAAATCAGCGATTTTTAGTATATTCATAAAGTTGTCCAAGGATAATCACTGTCTTAAGTCTAGAAAATTTTGATTACTCCCAAAAGAAGCCCCATACATGCTAGGAATCACTGATTATTTTTAAAAGAGACACACACACACACAAATGCTGTATTTACTAGCAGTATCTCTTTTAGTGCCATTCTTCTGTGCAGATCTGTATTTCTGTCTGCTATCATTTTTTATTTGGAGCAAATCCTTGAACATTTCATATGAGTCTGCTCACAAAACATTTATTCAGTTTTTGTTTTAATTTTGGAAAGCTATTTTCACTCAGTATAGAATTTGAGGTCAAAAATTTTTTCATGCTGAGATGTTGCTCCACTGTTGTCTTGCTCACATTGTTTCCAGCAAAGATCTGCAGTCATCCTTATCTTTGTGCCTGGCAACCCATGTGGCTTAAAAATCTGGTTTCAGGGCTGGCACTGCAGCTTAGTGAGTAAACCACCTCCTGCAGCATCAGTGGAGAATGGCCCAAGTCCTTGGGCCCCTGCACCCTTCTGGGAGACTTGGAGGGAGCTCTTGGCTCCTGGTTTTGGCTTGGCCCAACCCTGGCTATTGAGGCCATTTGCGGAGTGAACCAGCAGATGGAAGATTCTCTCTCTCTCTCTCTCTCTCTCTCTCCCTCTCCCTCTCCCTCTCCCACTCCCTCTCCCTCTCCCCCCCCCCCCAACTCTGCCTTTCAAATAAAATAAATCTAAATAAAAATCAAGATGTTCTTTTTGTTGCTGGTTTTAAGAAATTTGGTTATGATGTGCTTTGGTGTAGTGTTTTTCATATTTCTTGAGTTTCTTAGATCTGTAGAGTTGAAATTTCATCTAATTTAGAAAATATTTGATGAGTATTCCTTCAAGTAGTTTTCCTCTCCCTTCGTTGTTGTCATTTTCTTCTGGAATACAAATTAAACATTTTTTAAAAATAGGTATTTATTTGAAACCTACAGTGTAAGAGACAGAGACAGACAGAGATTGAGCCAATGACACTTTTTTAATCTGCTTACAATTGACCCACAGTATATACATGGTCTGTTTTCCCCTTTCTCCCTCAACGTTCATTTTTTCTGAGAGAGAGAGAAAGGGAGACAGACAGACATCCAGACACACAGAACTCCCACCCACTTGTTCACTTCCCAAATTCCTGCAATTCTAAGAGTTGGGCCAGGTGGAGGCTGGGACCTGGGAATTCCACCCAGTCTTGCACGTGGATGGCAGGGACCCAACAACTTGAGCCACCACCTGCTGCCTCCTAGGGTGTGGATTTGCTGGATGCTGGATTTGAGAGTAGAGTCAGAACTTGAACCCAGGGACTCTGATGCTCTGATGCAGATGTGGGCATCCCGCTTGGTGGGTAATGCTGGGCCAAAGGCCTGCCTCTCTTTGCGTTCTTTGAATTTCCTTTTTCTCTGAGTATTTCATTTTGAAATGTTTCTCTTAGAATGTTTTCAGGTAATCTCTCTATTATTTGATCTGCTGGTGATCCGATCCAGTGAATTTGCCTCCAAACCATTGTAGCTTTTGTCTCTAAAAGCCAATTTAGATCTTTACACATATTAAACTTAGGAGATTAGAACCACTTTAATGTTCTTGTCTGCTAATTCTAACATTTGTGTCAGCTTTGAGTTGATTTTAATGGATCTGCCTTCTCATTATGTGTTATAATTCCTTCTTTCCATACTTTATAATATATCCGTAGATACTGTGACTTTAAGCTTGTTGCTTGCTAGATGCTTTTCCATGCCTTTGATTTTTCTAAAACATTCAGTAATTTATTTATTTGAGAGGAGGGAGGGAAGTGAGAGAGAGAGAGTGAAAAGAAGAAGAAGAAGGAAGAGGAGGAGAAGGGGAAGAAGAGGAGGAGGAGGAAGAAGAGGAAGAAGAAGAAAAGAGAAGAGAAGAAAGAAGAAGGTGGAGGAGGAAGAGGAGAAAGAGGAGGAAAGAGAGACAGATAACTTCCTTTCATTGGTTCACTCCCCAAATAGCTGCACTGGCTGATGCTTGTCCAGGCTGAAGCCAGTAGACATAAAGAACTGTACATGGGGCTCCCATGTGGGTGGTAGGGTCTTATGCATTTGGGCCATCTTCCATTGCTCCCCCAGGTATATTAGCAGGGAGCTGGATTGGAAGTGGAGCAGCCTGGACTGGAACCAGTGTTCTGATATGAGATTCTGGCATTTCAGTGGCAGCTTAGCCTGCTGCACCCCAACACAGGCCCCATAAAGGTTTTTAAGCTTTATTCTGGGATGTAGTTAAATTGATGGAAACAGCTGGTTCTTTGGAAGCACTAGAGTTTGCTAGCCAGGGTCAGACTTGCCCTTGTTTTTTATTTTATTTATTTATTTATTTATTTTAAAGATTTTTAATAAAGCTTTTATTTAATTAATACAAATTTTGTAGGTACAGAGCTTTAGGAATATAGTGGTTCTTCCTCCATACCCGCCCTCCTACCCCCACTCCCTCTCCCATCCCATTCTTCATTAAGATTCATTTTTAATTATTTTTATATACAGAAGACCAACTCTATACTCTATACTAAGTAAAGATTTCAACAGTTTGAACGTACACAGACACACAAAGTATAAAGTACTGTTTGAAGATTAGTTTTACCATTAATTCTCTTAATACAACACATTAAGGACAGAGGTCCTACATGGAAAGTAAGTGCACAGTGACTCCTGTTGTTGATTTAGCAATTGACACTCTTATTTATGATGTCATTCATCACCCGAGGCTCTTGTCATGAGCTGCCAAGGTTATAGAAGCCTCTTGAGTCCATCAGTAGTTAGGGTCGTAAGCAGAGTGAAAGCTCTCTCCTCCCTTCAGAGAAAAGTACCTCCTTCTTTGATGGCCCCTTCTTTCCACTGGGATCTCACTCACAGAGATCCTTCATGTAGGCCATTTTTTTGCCACAGTGTCTTGACTTTCCATGCCTGCAATGCTCTCATGGGCTTTTTAGCCAGATCTGAATGCCTTAAGGGCTGATTCTGAGGTCAGAGTGCTGTTTAGGATGTTTCAGACTTGCCCTTGTTAAAGGACAAATTTTTCCCATTACTGAAGCAAGACCTTGGTGGGAACTGTTCCTTGTCTGTTAGGACATTTCCAGACTGGCTGGTGGGAACAGGCATCACTCCTGTCCCTCTGTGCTGAGTACTCTGTTTTCTTGGAACTTTCTCTTATTATGGTAGCCTGGCCAATCACATGGATCGATTGCTTAAGAAATACTAAATCTTACATTGCGGGGATAATTCATGTGAGTGGATTTTCTTTATAATGAGTTGGTGATTTGGCTAGCTGGGTTTGTTTATGATTTTCACTTAGGAACACTTTTCTCATTGTGCTTATCATTTTTTCATTCTAAGGAAAAACTGGCCACATAAAGTGAATAAGTAATTGTTTTTTGTTTGTTTTATGAAAAAGTTTATTTAAAGTTGGTGTTATTTCTTTCCTAAGTGATTGGGAGAATGAAGAGTAGTTTGTTGCTCTTGTTTGTTATTGTGCTTGTAGATGTGTGAGTAGGGCCAGAAGAAGATTTAATTTACAGATTCAATTAAAATATAGTTTTTCTTTAAAGTTGTGTTTATTCATTTGATAGGCAGAGTGCTAGAAAAACAGAGGTCTTCCAATCACTGGTTCACTCCCCAAATGGCTGCAATGGCTGGGGCTGGGCCAGGCCAAAGCCAGGGTCCAAGAATTTCTTCTGGGTCTCCCACATGGGTGGCAGGGATCTAAGCACGTGGGCCATCTTCTGCTGCTTACCTAGGTGCATTACCAGGGAGCTGGATGGGAAGTGGAGTAGCTGGTACTCAAACCAGTACTCCAATAAGGGATGCTGGTGTCACGACAGGTGGTGGCTTAGCCTGCTGCACCATAATGCCAGCCCCTAAAAATATTTTTAAGAGTGCTTTTCTTTCTATTTTTTACTCTTTTTTAGTTGCAAGTAGTGATTTTCTAGGATTTGTACATTTTGTATAAATTTCCTAATTTGTTGACAAAAAACTTTTAATAATTTTCTTTTACTCTTTTTTCTTCATTTTTTTTTAAATAAAAGATTTATTTATTTTAGGAGTAGAATTACAGACACACAGAGAGGTTTTACATTCACTGGTTCACTTCTTAGATGGCCCCAGTGGCTGGAGCTGGGTTTCTCTGAAGCGAGGAGCCAGGAGCTTCTTCTGGGTCTCCCATTTGGGTGCAGGGGCCCAAGGACTTGGGCCATCTTCTACTGCTTTCCCAGGCCATAGCAGAGAGCTGGATTGGAAGAGGAGCAGCTGGGACTAGAACTGGCACCCACATGGGATGCTATGAACTGCAGGCAGCAGCTTTACCCGCTATGCCACAGCACCGCCCCCCCCCCCATTATTTCTTTAACATCTATGTAGCATTTGTAGGGAGGGCTCCTTTTCCATTCTGATGTTTGTCATTTGTGCCTTTTAGAAAACAGTTGGTCTGCCTTGCTATTTTTGCTTAATTTTACTTGTCCCTGTGTGTCGCTCCCCCTCTTCGTGGAGGAACGACACTAAACCCTGCCTAGGCTTCATATCCGAGTCACGGCACCATTATGTCGCTCCCCCTCTTCGTGGAGGAACGACACAGGACCCTGCGCTGTTCTTTCGTCTGCTCGGCCCTCCCCGGGTTTGCTGCTGGTTCTTCCCGGGTTGGCTACTATCCCTTCCACCTCCGTGGAAGGGCAGTTCCCCCTGGCCGCATTCCCCACTTTCGCAGGGGAGCAGCACACTGCCGGCCGGCTTTCTCGGGGGCTGCACGGGTTCCCTTAGATGTTCCCCATAGATGTTCCTGGTGCATGCCGTCTCTCTCCTCCTTTATAGTCCTCCTCCGCCAATCCCAACTCGGCTGCCCACACGCCGAGTACGCTGCTCTCCTCCAATCAGGAGCAGGTCCTACAGTTTATTAGTTGAACTGGAGGCAGCTGTGCGGAAGCTGTTTACTTCTCTCCCAGCGCCATATTGTGGGAGAGCAGATGCATAGAATAAGTCCTAATTCGAGTAACTTAGTCTAGTCCGGATTGCTCCCCACAGATCCCCCTTTCTTTTTATTTTTTAGCGTTGATACGCGCCTGTCTTCGGTGTCCCGCGGCACACACTCTGCTCTACTTGCTAGAGTTGCCACAGGCTCTTACAAGTCCTATCAGGCAAACCGAATCCGGGTCCTCTCTTCGCCATGTTGTGAGGAGGTTTTTAGGCGCTGATGCTTGCCTGTGTTCGGTGCCCTGCAGCGCATGCTCTGCTCTGCTAGAACTGCCTGCAGGTGTTTACAAAACCTATCAGGCAAACCGAATCCAAGCCTTCTCATTGCCGTATTGTGGGGGAGACTTATTAGTGTTGGTTCGTGCCTATCTTCGGTGACCTGCAGCTCATACTCTGGTCGAGCTGCTTGCTGGCGCTTACCGCCTTAATCAGGCAGACCGAATCCAAGCCTTCTAATTGCGGTATTGTGGGGAAGCCTTACTGATGTTAATTCGTGCCTGTCTTCGGTGACCTGCGGCGCATAAGCTGCTAGCCGCCGCAGGTGCTCATCGTGCTCATCGCCTCACTTAATCAGGCAGACCGAATCCAAACTTTCTCGTTGCCATGTTGAGGGGAGGCCTTTCTATTTCTCTATTTCTCTATCTCCGGGCATTCCTATTTCTCCCATTTTACTTCTATCTTCCAGCATTCCTATTTCTCTTTTACTTCTAAACTTCTGTTTCTCTTATCCCTGCGGCTTTCCGGCACCTCGCCCCGCCGGCGGGTTCCCGGCTCTGCGCCGCTTCAGCCCGCGCGCCTCTCTCATCTGCGCAGCTTCCCGGCTTTGCGCGGCTCGGCTTCGCGCGCTCCGCGGTCTCCACGCTTAACCCTTTCGCGTCTGAACCACGGCCTACGCCAGCCCCGTTCCCTATCTATTCACGCCCCGTGCTCTCTCTGCACGCGGCGGCTTCCGCGAGTAACACAGCGTAGCTTACGTGTCCGCCACTAGCATTCAATCTAAGTTCCCCGGGCTAGCCTGGTGAATTCAACCCAGCGTACGTCTCCGCCCCACGATCTGGCTTCCCATCCTTTGCTCCCCGGGCTAATCAGACGGATCCCAACCAGGCTCACGTTTCAGCTTCTGGTTTCAACTTTTCGCCCCCTATTCCCGGGCTAACTTGAGAACCCCAAAGTGGCTTCCGTTTCCGCCTCGGCCTGCCCCCCAACGGCTTCAATTTCCCTAACATTTTTCTCTACCCGGTATGTTTCCCCAAGCTTTCCTCCAACGATATTCCTCCCTCATTTCTCCTGGCCTCTCCCCACAGTCTGCGTCCGAGTCTGTTTGTTCTAGCTTTCACTTTCGCTTTCGACCTTAGAGATTTCTCCCAGCTTCCCCCCGTAGTCCGTATCCGAGTCTATGCCTAGGCTTTCAATAGCTTCTTCCGGCACCCTTTTCGTCCGGCTTTTCCCTAGGCTGTTTGCTAGTCTCTCTCTCCGGTATTTTCCCTAGGCTGTTTGCTAGTCTCTCTCTCCGATATTTTCCCAATTCTTCCCGTTTCTTCCCGTTTCTTCCCTCCTAAGTTTGCTATCCGTCCTAGGTTTCCTATCCGAGTCAGGTTTCCTATCCGAGTCACGGCACCATTATGTCGCTCCCCCTCTTCGTGGAGGAACGACACTAAACCCTGCCTAGGCTTCATATTCGAGTCACGGCACCATTATGTCGCTCCCCCTCTTCGTGGAGGAACGACACAGGACCCTGCGCTGTTCTTTCGTCTGCTCGGCCCTCCCCGGGTTTGCTGCTGGTTCTTCCCGGGTTGGCTACTATCCCTTCCACCTCCGTGGAAGGGCAGTTCCCCCTGGCCGCATTCCCCACTTCCGCAGGGGAGCGGCACACCGCCGGCCGGCTTTCTCGGGGGCTGCACGGGTTCCCTTAGATGTTCCCCATAGATGTTCCTGGTGCATGCCGTCTCTCTCCTCCTTTATAGTCCTCCTCCGCCAATCCCAACTCGGCTGCCCACACGCCGAGTACGCTGCTCTCCTCCAATCAGGAGCAAGTCCTACAGTTTATTAGTTGAACTGGAGGCAGCTGTGCGGAAGCTGTTTACTTCTCTCCCAGCGCCATATTGTGGGAGAGCAGATGCATAGAATAAGTCCTAATTCGAGTAACTTAGTCTAGTCCGGATTGCTCCCCACACCTGTGGAAGTTTCTTGGTAAATTTCCACGTATTAGGTGATTTTCCGGTTTTCTTCTAGTTATTGATTTCAGGCTCCATTGCACTGTGGCTGGAGAACAAACTCAGTGGGCTGCCAGCGCTTTAGAGCTTTCTGAGACTTGCTCAATAGCCCAGCGTGGACGAAGGTTTTACCTTTCACAGTTGCTGGGTGTGCATGTGTTCAAATTTTATTTCTTTCAAATTGATGTAGTCTTTCTTGATTTGTGTGATATTTTATGTTTTTCCTTGTAGTTCTGTCAAGTTGTGCTTTAAAAATTCGGAGGTAACTTTACATGCATCGAAAATGGGACTGCTTTGTGTTTTTGTTGAGTTGATCCTTTTAGCACTATGTAGTACACATTTGTTCCATTTAAAATGTATTAAAAATTTGAAAATTTTAACTGATCCATACAAATTGAAGATTTTTATGGGGTACTATGTGATATCTCAGTACATTGCATAATGTTCACACTAAGGCAACCCAGAAATCTACCTTTTATTTTGCAGTTTCCTCAATGTGCTAGTATCAACTTTCTGGTTTTTTTTTTTTAATTTTAATTTTTACTTATTTTTTGACAGGAAGAGTGGACAGTGAGAGAGAGAGACAGAGAGAAAGGTCTTCCTTTGCCGTTGGTTCACCCTCCAATGGCTGCCGTGGCCGGCGCGCTGAGGCCGGCGCACTGCGCTGATCCGAAGCCAGGAGCCAGGTGCTTATCCTGGTCTCCCATGGGGTGCAGGGCCCAAGTACTTGAGCCATCCACTGCACTCCCTGGCCACAGCAGAGAGCTGGCCTGGAAGAGGGGCAACCGGGACAGAATCCTACACCCCGACCAGGACTAGAACCCGGTGTGCCGGTGCTGCAAGGTGGAGGATTAGCCTAGTGAGCCGCGGCACCGGGTTTTTTTTTTTTTTTTTTACATTTTATTTTATATCCTTTTGCTTTCACTGTTCTTGTAGCCTTCCATCTTAGATATGTATTATATGTTTTATATATATATTTACATTCAAATCTGACAGTATTTATATTTAGGGAATTTTTGGTGGATATTTATTTTTAAAATTTTCATTTGAGTGAGAGAGCAAGAGAGCGAGAGAAATAGAGAGAGAGAGAGCTTCCATCCATTAATTTTTCTTTCCAGATGTCTGCAACATCCATGTCTGGGTCAGGCCAAAGCCACTAACTGGAAAGTCCATGCAGGTCTCCCACATGGATGGCAGGGATCCAAGTACGTGGGCCATCTTCTGCATCCCAGCTGGAATCGGCAGCAGAGCTGGGACTTGAACCAGGCACTTGAGATGGGGTATGGGTGACCCAAGCAGCATCTTAACCCCTGTGCCAAATGCCTGTCCTGTTGTCATGGACATTTCTCAAGATTACTAGTGTACTAGGGTTAAGGAAATAACACAGTAGTATGGCTTGCTTTCTCTTAATTATGTTTTATCTATATTATATTATAATTTTATTTAATTATAAATAATATAAATTTATATAATACATAAATTATAGATTATATATAAAAATTATATATCACATAACTTATATATAATATAAATATATAAATATGATACTAAATATTATAAATTTATATTATTGTATGTATATATATATCACAAAGTGAGGGATTCATGACAATGATCCTAACATGGAGAAAAAGAGTATATTGTCATTCACATGGTGTGAGTGAAACAATATTTATGGCCGGCGCCGCGGCTCAGTAGGCTAATCCTCTGCCTGCAGCACCGGCACAGCAGATTCTAGTCCCGGTCGGGGCGCCGGATTCTGTCCTGGTTGCCCCTCTTCCAGTCCACCTCTCTGCTATGGCCTGGGAGTGCAGTGGAGGATGGTCCAAGTGCTTGGGCCCTGCACCCGCATGGGAGACCAGGAGAGGCACCTGGCTCCTTGCTTTGGATCAGCGCAGTGCGTGGGACGCAGTGCACCGGCCACAGTGGCCATGGGGGGGTGAACCAACTGCAAAAGGAAGACCTTTCTGTCTGTCTCTCTCTCTTTCACTGTCCACTCTGCCTATCAAAAAAAAAAAAAAGAAACAATATTTATAATGATATATCAGTTGATACTGACATTCACATAATTTTTATACTATATATGAACTTCCACAAATAAGAGAAAATGTGGTGTTTGTCTTCCTGAGCCTTGCTTATTTCACTTAATGATTTCAAGTTTTATTTGTTTTGTAAATGTCAGCATTTCATTCTTTTTTGTGGTTAAGTAATGTTTCATAGTATATATATGCCACATTTTAAAAAATTTATTTATTTGAAAGAGTTAGACAGAGAAGGAGAGGCAGAGAGAGAGAGGTCTTCCATCCGATGGTTCATTCCCCAAATGGCTGCAATGGCTGGAGCTGGGCCTGGCTGGAGCTGGGCCCATCCGAAGCCAGGAGCAAGGAGCTTCTTCCGGGTCTCCCACACAGGTGCAGGGGCCCAAGGACTTGGGCCATCTTCTACTTTCCTAGGCTATAGCAGAGAGCTGGATTGGAAGTGGAGCAGCTGGGTCTTGAACCGGCACCCATAAGGGATACCAGTGCTTCAGACCAGGGCGTTAACCCGCTGCACCACAGTGCCAACCCTGCCACATTTTCTTTACCCAGTCATCAGTTGATAGACAAAGGTTGATTTCTAATCTTAGCTATTGCGAATCAAGCTGCAATAAACATGGTGGTACAGATAACTCTTTCAGATGAAGATTTCATTTCCTTGGGATAAACGCCCAGGAGTAATTCATCTGGCTTGGCTGGTAGATGTACTTTTAGTTTTCTGAGAAGCCTCCACACTGTTTTCCACAGTGGTTGTATCAATTTGCATTCCCACCAACAATGTGTCAAGGTGCGTTCTCTACAAGGTTGCTTCCCGTTCGCTTTGCAGAGTGTTTCCCTTGCTGTACAGACGCTTCTTAGCTTCATGTACTCCCATTTGTCTCATTTTGCCCTTATTGCTGGTGCTTCCGAGGTCTTATCCAAGAAGTCTTTGCTAGGCCAGTGTCTCGGGGATTTTTTCCTGTGTGTGACTCCAGGAAGCTGATTTTAGGGGTAAGTTGAGATCTGATCCATTTTGAGTTGATTTTTGTCTGCTCTGTAAGGTAGGGGTCTTGTTTCAATGACCTGCATGTGGACGTCTGATTTCCCAGCACCGTTTGTTGAGGAGATTGTCTTTTCTCCAGCAAATGGTTTTAGCTGGTTTGTCCAAGATTAGTTTGTTGTAGATGTGTGGTTTAATTTCTGGGTTTTTTATTCTGTTCCGTTGGTCTACGTGTCTATTTTTTATGCCAGTACCAGGCTGTTTTGATTATAACAGCCCTGTAGTGTGTCTTAAAATCTGGTACCATGATGCCTCAGGCTTTGTTTTTACTGTTTAAGATTGTTTTGGCTAGTGGGGGTCTTTTGTGTTTCCATTTGTATTTTAGGATTTTTTCCCTAGGCCTGTTTAGAATGTCCTTAGAATTTTGATCGTGATTGCATGATTCTATAAATTGCTTTCGGTAGTATTTGTTGCCCCTTTGTGTCTTCCTTTTTCTATTTAGTATTTATTTATTTATTTGGATGAGCATGGCGGGGAGAGAGAGAGAGAGAGAGAGATGAATCTTTCATCTGCTCACTCACTCACCAAGAGGCTGCAACAGCCAGGTTGGGACCAGGCTGAAGCTAGAAGCCAGGCACCCCTGGTCTTCCACATGGGTGGCAGGAACCCAAGTACTTGGGCCATCTGCGATTACTTCCCTGGGTGCATTAGCAAGGCGCTGGTTGGAAGTAGAGCAGTAGGGACCTGAAGCAGCACTCCAGTGGCCCTGCCATCTTTTTTTCCCTTGTCTTTCTCTGGGGTCATACTCTCTCTCTAGCCTGGACACTAAATACCATTTTTTTGTTCTTTTAGTGCTTGCCCTACATGCTACCACACCAAGCGCAGATTGTCTGGGTCTCGTGTTAACTGGTGCTCCTCCCCCTTCTTCAGACAGAACGAGTATTTCAGGAGACTTCAGCCATGGTCGTCTTCTCTGCTGTTGTCAGCTGTCAATGCTGCATGTGTTTGGGCTTGTATAGGACATCATTGTCCTTGTTTTACAATAATTGTTTCTGTAGCTGGAGTTTCAGTTTGATTAACAAGTGTATTTATCAGGTCACTGCCCACTCACACCCAGTTTGGTAATTATCCTTAACATTTTTATAGGCCTTTGAAGTCTTAGAAGTATCCAATGTTATTATTGGTTTGACAAATCAGTTAACTTTCTTTAGGCCTCTGTGTGTTGCATTCCCGTACCTAGATTATAAACATATGGCCTGTATTTCTATAATTTTTTTAATATCCAGACTCTCATTCATCCACACTGGATGATCTGTGTTGTGTGAAGTCAAGGGTCTGATTTAGGGTTTTCCAGGTGGTTAGCAAACAGACACACGGTCAGCTCTGGAGTGTCCGGCCTTGTCTGGTTGCAGGGTGACCCTGGGTGCAGTTGTCTTCTCTTAAACGTGGGTCTTCTCCATGGCCCCCATCGCTGTGATGACAGCTAGAGAGTGACAGGGACTGCCTCTCTGGAGACAGGAGCCATGGAGGGTAGAGGTGGTCCGATCTCTCGTCCGCACCACCTCTGCACATCTGTAGCCGTACAGGGTCTTCTCCTTCTCCCAGGCCACACAGCTCTCCCCCAGTCCTGCTTTCTCTGAACCTGGTGTTCAACCAAGTCCACGAAATTCTCTCCTATGGTCTGTATCACAGAGGCTCTGAGGGAAGGATGTGCACTGGGGCACCGATGGCGGATGCAGGGCTGCTGTGGTCACGGCGGGCGGGTGGAGTAACCGCCCCGTGCGCCTCTCTGCTGTCCCTGACCTGGCACTCCAGGGGTCCCTGATGTTCCATCTGAACTGTCATGTGGGTGGGAATACTGTTTCCTCGTCGCAGGCACTGGAGAAATGCAGCCAGACTGTGGCTGTTTCGGTTCCGAGACTGCCACAGAAAGCACCAACATTTCAGGAATTTACTTCTCACAGCTGTGGAAGCCAGAAGTTCCTCCCTGACAGCTCTGGGGGAAGGGGTCCCTTCTGGGGTTTCCGGGGTCCCTTCTGGGGTTTCCGTCCTGCAGGTGCACCACTGTATCCACTTGCCCATCTTCCCACTCTGTCTTCCCGTATTTACCTCCTTCATGGCCTCATTTTAACTTTGTTGCCTCTGTAAAGACCCTCTTTCCAAATATGGTCCCTTGCTGAAGTTCTTCCTGGGGGTTGGTTAGTACTCCAGTAGATGCATTTGATGGGGGGGAGGGGCAGGGTTGGGGCACAGTTAGCCCCGCCTTCCACAGTGGCATTCAGCTAGTCATTGGTGGAAATCTGTCCAGCGCAGTGCTGTCAGTCATTCAGTCCTGTAGCACAAATCCAACACTGCCTGATAGCGGAAAAGTCTTGGAGAGGTCATTATTGGTTTATGGTTTACGAGTTTCTGGGCTGAGAGTCAAAATTCAGAATGAAAGCTTTCACAATTCTCTGCGGATTTAACAGGATTGTTCTCGTTTAGTTCCATTTTAAAGGGATTTGGAGGCAGCGGGTGCCCCTCTGAGGCTTCCCCGGTGAGTTCTCCCAGGACAGAGCAGTGCAAACACCATGTAGGAGTGCACACACCGTCCCGTTTCTGGAACAGGTGTGTGTTTGTTTTTAATGAACCGGGCACGTTTTAGGGCTTATGAAGGATGAATTCCGTTCTGCTGTATTGACTTTTTGGTCTCACAAATTATAGGTCAACTGAAATTTATGAGCGCAGCCTCAACACACTTCATGTGTGATGTGAGCTCATCTGTGGGAAATGAACAAAGGCAGGGAGTGAATTACGAGGGGAGGCATGGCAGCCACGAGGCGCTGCTGAGATGTTTTTGGTCAGCAGGTTAGTTGATTCATGGTTAAGAGCAGAACTTCGTAGCCCATGCTTTGGGAAGGATGCACTTCTTGTTGCTTACATGAAGTAGGCGTGGTCAAGGGCTGGCGCTGTGGTGTCGTGGGTAAGCCACCGCCTGAAACACCGGCATCCCATTTGGGCACCAGTTCTAGTCCCGGCTGCTCCTCTTCCCATCCAGCTCTCTGCTATGGCCTGGGAAAGCAGTGGAAGATGGCCAAGGTCCTTGAGCCCCTGCACTTGCATGGGAGACCCAGAAGAAGCTCCTGGCTCCTGGTTTCAGATCGATGCAGCACTGGTCGTTGTGGCCATCTGGGGAGTGAATCAGTGGGTGGAAGACCTCTCTTTCTCTTTCTCTATCTCTCTCTCTAACTCTTTCAAATAAATAAAATAAATCTTTAAAAAAAAAGAAATAGGCGTGGTCTGATTATGTTGTTAGTGTGGAACAAGCAGGCTGGCTCTTGAGACGTGTCTCACCATGTCTGGGTTCATTTAGTGCTATTGGGAAGTGTCCCAGGTAGTTGTTCAGACCCCTGCGTGATGCGCTCAGCTACCTGCTGTGTCTTCAGTAGGTAAAAAATGAATTCAGTGTTGTTTCTTTAGGAAGGAAACCGTGGCAGGAGGCTGCCCTGCCCTGTCTGCACCCCTGCGACTTTGCGTGTTAGCAGATTTCTTTAGACGGGTTTCCTGCTGCGTTTCATTGATAGATTGGAAAGGCAGAGTGACAGGGAGAGAAGGAGGGAGAAACAGCAAGAGAGACCTTCCATCTGCTGGTTCACTCTCCCGACAGCTGCAACAGCTGGGGCTGGGCCAGGCTGAAGCCAGGAGCCTGGAACTCTTTCTGGGTCTTCCTGTGGGTGACAGGGCGTCAGGTACTTGGAGTGTTACCTGTGGCTGCCCTGTCACATTGGCTGGGTTAGGAGTGGCACTCCGACGTGGGCAGCAGTTGTCCCACACAGCGGCTTGATCCACCGTGCCACGTGCCACGTGCCAGCCCCAGGTTGTTTTATGCAACCCTCAGAATTGACTTGTGAGGTATACAGTGATTCCAGTTCACAGAGGAAATAGGACATTGGGGTGTGGCCTCGGGGTCCAGTACACTGCTGCCTCTCATTCTGCAGGTAGCTTGCTCTGGGAAATTAACTGAAAAAGTAGTTGGGTTTGAGTGCTGGAGAGAGAGGGAGGGAGGGAGGGAGGAAGAGGAAGAGAGGGAGGGATGGAGGGAGGGAGATACCTCCATCAGCGGATTCACTGCCCAAATAGCTGCAATGGTCAGGATTGGGGCAGGCCAGTGCCCGGAGCCTGGGACTTCATTCAGGCCCTCTCAGCTCTTGTCTTGCAGTGCTTTCCCAGGCACGTGAGCAAGGAGACAGATCAGAAGTGGAGCAGCCAGGACTCACACTAGTGCTCTGATACGGGGCGCAGACAGCACAGGCAGCGACTTAACCCCCTGCTCACAATGCCAGCCCCCTGAGCGACATCCTGCATGCAGCTGACCCTCCGATGACTCTGCAGCATGAAGACAGAGCTCTCTGTGGTCTTGGGAGCCTGAAATCAGAGTATCACTGTAAAGTGATGACTCTTTGTTGCTGTTATTTCCCTGTCCTTTCTAACATGTGTCCTTTTCTGGGGGCGACACAGTCACGCAGTACGTTTTCCATGATTTTAAACCAAAACCCACTGCCAGCCGAAAAAGATCGCAAGGTGGTTCTCCTGTCTGTCCCCGAGCTCTTTAGGAGCAGCAATGGCCAGAGCTGTTGGAAAGGCCCCGCCTTTTCACGGAAACCACCTCTCCGGAGGAGAGACGCGGCAGAAGGAAGACCATGATATCCGGAGAGCCCTCCTGAGCTGCAGCACCTTGTTCCCGGGAGCTCCTTAGGTGTCTTAGGGATCGGGAATGAGAGGAGCTCGGATGCTCTTTCTTCTTCTTTTTACCTTAACCTGTGTTTTTCACGAGGGTCATTGGCTGGCCCCATTTGGCAGAGAAATCTGATTTGGCTCTTTTTGCCTCTCTGGGGTAGCCAATCTGGCAAGAAGCAGAGCTCCCAGGTGCTTGGGTGTGTGTGTGTGTGTGTGTGTGTTTTGGCAGGCAGAGTTAGAGAGAGAGAGAGAGAGAGAAAGGTCTTCCTTCCGTTGGTTCACCCCCCAGATGGCCGCTATGGCCGGTGCTGTGCCGATCCGAAGCCAGGAGCCAGGTGCTTCCTCCTGGTCTCCTATGTGGGCTCAGGGCCCAAGGACTTGGGCCATCCTCCACTGCCCTCCCGGGCCACAGCAGAGAGCTGGCCTGGAAGAGGAGCAACAGAATCCGGCGCCCCGACTGGGCCTTGAACCTGGAGTGCTGGTGCCGCAGGCAGAGGATTAGCCTAGTGAGCCGTGGTGCCGGCTGGTCCTTGTTTTAATTTTATGAAACTCTGTAGTTGTGCTTAGCTGATGAAACTGACAGTAGTGACGCTTTGACAGCAGTGTTAGGTTTCTCATGTTCAGAGTCTTCACTGAAGCCGTCCATTTTGAAAAAAATCATCTTCACTTTTAGAGCGCCAAGCTTGGGCATAGCCTTTAGAAAACAAGCTCTGCATGGTTGCAGCTTTTGTTTTAACAGCAAACGAGCAGGCTGTCTTATATACATATGGCTCTCACGTACCAGACTGTGGTCCCCCCGCCCCCGCCCCCGTAGCGTTGTTATGTATGCACTCTCCATAGTTGGACCATTTCCTCATAAACATCTATCTTTGGTTTCAAAATGTGTGTGGGTGTGTGTGTGTGCACGAGCAATTGCTGCATGGTGCTAAAATCTGTAATTTTCTTCGTTTCTTAATAAGGAACAGCATCCATTGGTCAACAGTTAACTACTTAGCAACCTAGGATATTCAAGCAAGCTTCTTGGGGTGGGGGAAAGGAACACCTGCCCGACGCTTGGTTTGTGACTGGGCAGGTGTCGGCTCACTATAGCTCTTCTTAACAGCAATGGCTGCCAGCAGGTTTATGACTCCCTCTCTAGAGTTATTGCCCCAAGAAATACTATTTCCATTGCAGCTATCTCTGTGAGATGTCTCTATAGGGTCTCCTTTCCTTTGTGCCCCGAAACATACACTGTCCATGCCAGCTCTTCTGATCCTGGCTGCCAGGGACACAGAGCAGGGCTGGAGGGCTCTCAGCTCAGACTTTTGGAAGCTGAAACATTGAGTGGGAGTGCTGAGGTCTGCTGGAAACCATGTGGATTTCCCTCGCTCGAGCACTGCCAGTTGTACCTGCTACCTCTGGGAATCCGTGGAATCTGAGTTTGATGGAGGAGGGGTTTTGCACCTGAGGATAGGACTGCACTGCCAGCAGTGTCTACGTTGGCTTGATGATCTATGGAAGTCTTAGCCCGTGACTGATCAGGCACTGTCCTCTCTAACAGCCCTTGCCTGAGAGGACATTTTAACCAGAAGTGTGGTGCCCGGGGTGGCAGTTGTAGCGCAGCAGGTGAAGTGTCTGCTTGGGACACCCACATTCCTTATCGGAGCGACTGAGTTCAAGTCCCAGCTCCTGCACTTCCAATCCAGCTCCTTGTTACTGCATTCGCTGGGAGGCAGCAGGTGATGGTGTAGGTCGTGGGGTTCCTGCCACCCACTTCCAAGACTCAAATGGAGCTCCTTGCTCCTGGCCTTGGTCAGACTCAGCCCCACCTGTTATGGGTATTTGGTGCCGTGAACCAGCAGATGGAAGATTCTCTCTCCCCGCCCCCTTCCAAAGAAATAAAGGAACAAAAAGCAGGGTGCAAGCTGCCATACTGGTGTGAATGTGTACAAATGGTGGGTGTAGCAGAGACAGTGGGCTTCACCTGGCTTAGCACAGATGTGCACTTGTCGGTGAGGTTACCGCTGACAGTCCACCTGTGATGTCCTTTCACAGGGTGCACCCAGAGGCATCCTTCTCTGGGTGCTGTGGGGTTTCAGACCCTAGACTTGCTGCCGTGCACAGAGGGCTGGCCTTGCTAATTCCTCGTGCGGCAGGTGTGAGGACATGTAGGAGGCTGCACATCTCGGTTTCAAAGCGCTTTACAAATATCAATTAATTGCTTTAAATGGGGGGGCTCTGCAGCTGCTGGGAGAAAGAAGAGCCCTCAGTGATTGGCTCATTATCATTTACAGCTGTTCAAAGTGTTCTTCAAAGAAATAATTACAGATCTTCATATATATTTAAAGAAAAAAGGAGCAGCAAACGCTGCCGAGGGTCTGCAACAAATGATTCTCGGGTCTGCATTCTGTGCGGAGAGCAGCAGCGTCTCTGTGAACAATTATCGTGCTCTGCACAAAAGCGGAAGGCGCCCGCCTGCACGCCCCCTGCACGCCCCCTGCTCCGAGAAGATGCAAGGTGCTGGATGCGCTTTTGGAAAATGATCTCATTCCCCTCACCCTGTGGTCTGGGTCTGCTTCGAATTCCTGTTGATCGGGAGCCAGACCTCGCCCGATGCAGCCGCTTTGAGTGTCTGATCTGGTGTGGCTTTGTCCAGCTTTAATGATGCGTGAGAACACAACAAGGAGACAGTAATTGATGGTGCTCGCATTGTTTCCCCCAGAGCGTTGTCACTGTAAGGGGGCCGGAGGAAACTACCCCAACTGTTTCCTGTCACAGGGAAGAAATACAGGCAGCCCTGGCCGTAGAAACAGGTTTCTTTATTTTTCTTCCCTTTTCCACTCTTTCCCCTTTCTCTCCCTCTCTCTCTCTTCCTCCCTCCCTCCACCCCATAATGTGAATCTCCTGGCTGGGCAGATAAGCTGCTAATTCTATTAATTTTCTTATCAAAATCAGCAAGGTAACTGAAGCTTCCAATTTAGTGATTTATTATCCCGAGCAAGCTGTGCTGCGTGTGCCTTTCATATTCTGTAATTGGCACTAGAGGGGGAGAGTTTCAAGGGAGATGCACTCAGCTAACCGTTTCCATTTCAATTGACTATTGAGCAAACAAATGGAGTGTCTTTTCATTGGCTTAAATCATTTAAAATGATCAAGCCAGCAGTTCTGCATTGGAATATGTGCCAGTGGATATTTGTGTGCGAGATGCTGACCCCTACAACACTAAAATATGGGCATAATAACATCCCTCTATAGGGCTTCCCACCTATAAAGCATCCACATGCGATACGTTAATTGACACGCAAAACACCAAAATTGATCACACATGTAATCTGACCCTTATTATCACCCCATCCCCGAAGCCCCCTGGGAACCAGTCTTTGCATGCTGACAGCTGGATTCTTTTGCAGGTGAACGTTGGCTGCATAAAGCGGCCAGCTCCAGTACTGAAGCATGGAAATAAGAACCGGTATCAGAGGCAGGGCCGCCTCGCTTGGAAAGAAGGGGAAGTGGGGAGGCGCTGGATAGCTGGAGTGAGGGAGACTGGGGAAGCAGCTGCTGCTCCTCTGTCCCACATAGCACTCTTGGTCCAGTGGAGACCTGGGTTGTAGGCATCCACTTCTTTGTTCACGACCAGTTTTCCTTTCACGAGTTCATGTCCTGGATCCCCTCCTGATTGTAACTTCCTGCTAATGTGCACCGTGGGAGGCAGTGGTGATGGCTTAAGTACCTGGGTCCCTATCACCTACTTGGGGTACCTGGATGAGTTCCTGACTCCTGGCTTTGGTCTGGTACAGCTCAGGCTGTTGTGGGCATTTGGGAAGTGAACTGGTAGGTGAATGTGTCTGCTTGCCACTTTCTCCCCTCCCTCCCTCTCTCTCTCTCTCTGCCTCCCTCCCTCTCTCTGCCTCTCTGCCTTTCAAATAAATATAACAAGTGATTTTTTCTAAAAAGGCAGATTTGCATAGAGAGAGACAGACACTGAGATCTTCCATCTGCTGGTTCACTCCCTAAATAGCTGTAACAATTTGGTCTGGGTACAGCCCAAGCCAGGAGCAAGTAAGTAATTTTTAAAGTAAATTTTGCATAATAACTGTTACCAACTAGTTTAAGGATTGCAAATCATACTACCTGCCGTCGCTCCATTTCATGAGTAAGGCATTGATGCTCTGTTACACTTCTGAGTTGCAAAGTCTCATCCGTGATGTCTGGACACATTGCGAGGTTAGGTGACTTGTCTGGCTTCACTTGGTGACCATGTGTTCAGGCTGGGATTTGAATTCACAACCATGCCATAGGAAACTCTCTTTTCTAATCACTGTGTTATTCTCCCAGACTCTAGACTTGTACTTCTGGAAGAAATAATACCCTAGACCTTTAAGTCTTAACTATAAATCACCACTTGAATTACATCCTACCTAAACCTTTGAATTAGTTTTTGGTACTTAAAACTTCAAAGAAAACTCATATTAAAAATTGAATCCCCTTTTCATGACATATTTCATGAGAATGATGATATTTTGACAATTTGGAACTTCCCTCCTGACTCTTTGGGATTTTCCCCCCTTCCATTTCCAGGGAGGAAGAGGCCTAGGGCAGAGCTCTCTCGCAGAGTGCTGTCCAGGGTGCCACCGGCTAGGAAATGGACTGCGGAGTGCCCGCCATGATTTAGACATTTGTTTGGGCTTTTAATCTTTTCTCATCTACACGTACCTCCAAAATAAAAACCAGTGAAGTATGTACCCTATAAATCTGCTTGTTCCCTCGCTCCCCGGGAATATTTCAGACAGAACTTGACACTTGTAATCAGAGCCTGGCTTCGATGCTGCCTCCTTCTGAGCCCACCGTCCGACCTCCACCTTCTTCCTTTTCCATTTTCAGCCCAGGAAAGGAGGGGAGGCCAGAGGGCAGGGGCTGGGCAAGAGCTGCTGTCCAGAGGATGTAAAGTCTCCTTGGGTGAGACGGATTTCCGCTGACCGCTCGTGTGTAGACTTTTGAGTTAAGAGCAGGACGAGTTGAGAGGGCGTTAGTAAGTGTTGCAGACTCGGCAGCTAGGGAGAGGCCACCGAGCTTGTGGGGTGCAGCAGAAAGGCGTGGGAGGGTGCAGAGGTGTGTGATATGGTGTGAGTATTCTCTGAGAATGGACTTGAAAAACACGTTTGCAGATCATGTACAGTCAGAAGAAGCCGGGTGACTGTCAGGAAGACTCCAGTCTGTAGAGCGACCACGTGGGAACGTGAGCGAGGAGAAGGGAAGAGTTGATCCTAATCCACATGGGGGCCATGGGCAGGGGTACAGCAGGTGTGCGATGGGTGTGGCTCGGGAAACCGCAGCCCCACATGGAGAGGAGAAGTAAAGGGAATGAAGGGGAGGAGGGACAGAGCAGAGTTCGCGATGTGTCTTCCTGTTTGTGCCATGCTGCGGGTTGTGGGCTGTGCCATGTGCTGTGTGTGCATTGCCTCATAAATGATTATTTTCATTCAGGTGTGAAAATACAGTCCAGTCCTCATTCCATACCCTATGCTCTCTTTTAAGGGCATCACAGATATGACGAGTTTTTGCATTTCTTGTGTGTTGTCAGTGGAAGACAAGTCACAGAAGCATGGATAGTGTGGACCACAAGGAAAAGAGTGCTTAGGGGACAAGCAGGGTGGGGACGCTGGACTCCGCGGCGTGAATAACGAAGGAAGGTGCTGTACCACTTCTAGCCAGGGTGCCTGTCATTCAGGGGTGACGAATCCAGTAGGCGTTCTCGGGGTAGGGGCCGCCGCTTCCTCCCGCGAGCCCACAGCCCGGCTTCTCCTGCTCGTCAGCTTCCAGGTTTCGGTCCGCAGCTCCTGTGCAGTAAGGTGACTTTGCCTGCAAAGGGCAATGGGAATTGGATGTGGTATGAAAAGGGGACTGGAAAATATACGAGCCTTCAGGAAAAGGTCATTCCAGTCTGTGCCGAAGCTCAACTTTTATTTTGATTAAATACTTTTTTCGGCGGGATTTACTGGCTAATTACTTTGCTCCGCTCGTCCAGAGTTCGCGTTCTGTGATGTCTGCTGAAGCCTCGAGGTTTGTGAGCTTTTATGTAGAAGTATTAATATTCATAACAATTAGCCATAAACGGGAATGGGGGGGGGGACAGGGGGCCTTTCCTCCTTCCAGAAACTTCTTGATGCTCTCAGATCCTCACAAGGGGAAGGTGATCGGGCAGAGACACAAGTGACATTTTCTAGTGAGTCATTGGTCTTGGAGTGAAGGGGCGGTCCCCTGCTCGACAAGGGGGCTGCCTTTCGCCTGCTTCCGGTTGCAGGGTGGAGAGGCCACCTGCCGCGGTGGAAGAGGACTTTGGGTCTGACTGGGGGCGTGCTGGGGGTGGGGCCCCTGGTGGCCTCATTTTTAGGACCCTCATCCATTTATCACTGGTGTTAGCTGGTGTCACTGGTAATTAGTCTTTAAAGCTGCATCCAGATGGAGCGTATAAATTATTAGCGGTTTCCTGCCAGGCACGAGCACACATGATTCATGGACCTGTGGCATCTTCCCGAGCTCTGTCCCCGATAGGGGAATGACGGTGAGCCTTCACACTGTCTGGCTCTCAGTGGTGTTGACAGTTACCCTGGCACATCTGCAGACACAGCGGTCTGGGTCCCTTCTTCTGTTCTCAGCTTTATTTTCTGTTCTGCACCCACCTCCTGGGTTTCCTGTTGCATCCTCATGGTGGGATCAAGGTTGTGTTGCCAGCAGTCCCTGGCCATGGTCAGTGGCAGCAGAATTGAGTGTCATGGGGGGTGAGACGAGCCATCAGATTAGAGTTTGCTCCTTGGGTGCTTCAGAGTGAGTGTATCTGGGATCCCAGTACAACCTGACCCCGGGCACCTGACACCTGGGCTGCAGGTGAGAGCAGTGAGTGCTGGACGTGAGACCTGCCCTGTTCTCTCGCACCCTCCTCTTAATGCTGACTTTGCTGGCAGAACCCTCCCCCTAGACAAACCCTAAGGGTCATCTGCATCCTTCCAAGTCTACATTCAATACTGATGTGTTTCTGCCGGCGCCGCGGCTCACTAGGCTAATCCTCCTCCTTGCGGCGCTGGCACACCGGGTTCTAGTCCCGGTCGGGGTGTAGGATTCTGTCCCCGTTGCCCCTCTTCCAGGCCAGCTCTCTGCTGTGGCCAGGGAGTGCAGTGGAGGATGGCCCAGGTGCTTGGGCCCTGCACCCCATGGGAGACCAGGAAAAGCACCTGGCTCCTGGCTCCTGCCATTGGAGGGTGAACCAACGGCAAAGGAAGACCTTTCTCTCTGTCACTCTCTCTCACTGTCCACTCTGCCTGTCAAAAAAAAAAAAAATCCAATACTGATGTGTTTCTGAATACAGTGAGAGGAAATATTGGTTGGACCATATACCTTCATGACTGTTGTATAATTTTTAAAGTGTCAATTCGATAGAAATCCAACTTCAGCCAGTTTAAGCAAAAAAAAAAAGGAGGAAATTTATTGGCTTATATAAGAAGGTGGCCAAAGGAGTGGTCAGGGTCTTGGCAGGACTGGGTCCGTGTTGCTCTCTAGCCTGATGACAAGCTGACCCCTCGTGGCCTTATTAGATTTAATAACTGTGAAAGGGAAGGGCATCCTTCATGATACGGTGGTAGTGAAATCTTCAGGCTGGACTCTGATTGGTCTAGCTTGGGTCACGTGCCCCCCTGGGATCAGGAACTCAAGCCTCAGTCCTGTCTCATTAAAAAGAATTTATTTACTTGAAAGGGACAGCAGGAGAGAGAGAGAGAGAGAGAAAGAGAGAGAGAGAGAGAAGGGTCTTCCATCTGCTGGTTCACTCCCCAATTGGCTGCGACGGCTAGAGCTGCACCTATCCGAAGCCAGGAGCCAGGAGCTTCCTCCAGGTCTCCCATGCAGGTGCAAGGGCCCAAGGACTTGGGCCATCTTCTACTGCTTTCTCAGGCCATAGCAGAGAGCTGGGTTGGAAGTGGAGCAGCCGGGACTTGAACCAGCGCCCACATGGGATGCTGGCACTGCAGATGGTGGCGTTACGCCACAGCGCTGGCCCTGGGAATCCATTTTAATCAGCGAATGGGTCCAGACCTTTTATCACAGAGCTGGTTCCCGTCCTGAGTGCTTACCCTGGTTTGCAATCACCTTGGTATTCATGTGACGATCTGATTGGTGTCTGAGTCCTCCATGTAACTGGAAGAAGCTAGAATGGGACCCCAGGTCCAGATACACAGCAGCGACTGGCTGAATAATGGCCGAGTAAGCAGGTAGACTGACCGTGTGGGCTATGCTCTGGCTGCTCAAGGGTGGGGCTGCTGGGCAGTGCTGAGGTGCTGGGGTGAGGACCCCGGGAAGGGACTAGTGTCCTTGCTGTGGACGTCCCATCCCGCTGCCTAAGGTGCAGCTCGAGGACACTGTCCATGAGCACCGAGTCTGCCAGCCCCTGGTCTTGGGAAGGAATTGCTCTTTAAGGAGCCCTGCCCAAGGTGCTCTGTGGCAGCAGTGCCGGCCGACTAGGACCCTGTGGTAGAAGTGCGGGCAAACGTTTCCCAAATTTCACCCTGGAGTCCTTTCTGCCACTGGCTTTGGACTTTGCTCTGTTTTGGCCTTGGCCATTTTGTGAGGAGGACAAACCCTGCTTCCCTGTGGGTGGGTGAGGATGACAGTGCCTGTGGCGCGGGCACGTTGAGTTTCGTAATTTTCCTGTGACTTTTCTGACGCACATGGTGTTTTCTTCAGCTTGGCCGGTCCCCTGTGCATGAATGCAGAGAGGTTGTCAGTGCCTCTCTTTGCAAGTCAGGAAAGGGTTAAATGTCGTAGGAAAACGATGTAGACCAGCACCAGGTACCTTTAAATGGTCCAGCTTCTTGGCCTTCTGTGTTGGTTTGGTTTCCATTACTTTAGAGTACCTGCAAGGAGCCTCTTTGGGAGAGAAGAGGTTTGTTTGGGCTAGAAGTTGGTTGCAAGGTGGGGCAGCCCCATGGTCAGGCTCTGATGGAAGCGGGTGAACAGGTACTGTCACCTGGTGAGCCGGGAAGGAGACAGGGAGCCCAGGCCAAGCTTAGATTCAAATAACCCAACCTGTCACCGGAACCACTCTCCGGGGCACATCCCGGGTGACCCAAAGCCCTCCCCTGACTCCACCTCTCAGCGCCATCATTAGATCAAGTCTTCATCCTTAATCTATCAGCCATTCGTATTAAGACATCAGAGTTTAAACATATATGTGAGTTCTGGGGGGACACATCCTATACTGCCCCTGTGCCCACCTTGTTCAGCTCAGTTAACGTGGATGTACTGAGGGGTTCCCACGTGCCCCCTGGTGGATGAGGGCAGAACCCTGCCTGTATGACGATTATTTAGACTGCAGAATGCAAGCACTCATACTGATCTTTCCAACAAATGTGACTCTGATTCCAGCCCCCAAGAAGAGGAGGGACTTAACATCATCTTTTTAAAAAAATATTTATTTTATTTATTTGAAAGACAGAGTTACAGAGAGAGGTAGAGAGAGAGCGTCTTCCATCCGGTGGTTCACTCCCCAGATGGCTGCAACTGCCGGAGCTGTGCCAATCCGAAGCCAGGAGCCAGGGGCTTCTTCCGGGTCTCCCATGCAGGTGCAGGGGCCCAAGGACTTGGGCCATCTTCTACTGCTTTCCCAGGCCACAGCAGAGAGCTGGATTGGAAGAGGAGCAGCTGGGACTAGAACCGGCGCTCAAATGGGATGCCAGCACTTCAGGCCAGGGCGTTAACCTGCTGCGCCACAGCGCCGGCCCCAGGACTTAACATCTTAAAAACGAAAATCACACATACACCAACCCCTTAAAGAATGAAGGCCCTCCCTTAGAAATCAACACTGAAGTGCTATGGATACATGGGAGGCTAGGAGGTAGGCAAGAGCCATGGTGACAGTGGAGGGGTTTGTGGCTTTGGGTGGGGCTGGCCAAGGAAAGGCTGGGATGGCCGTGTGCTCCCTGACTCAGGAGTTTGCAGATCAACTTCGTTTGCAGCCAAGCTCGCCCAACTTGCAGAATTTCTTTTCTGTTGCTGGTCTTGCTGTCACAGTGGGCACTTGGGGCTGACTGTCCCTCCGGGGTATCTGTTCCCTTTGTTATGCACAAGGCCTTTGTTTTACAGCTGACTGTGGAGAGAGGAGGAGACTTGAAGCCCCTGTGCAGCCCGGCACAGCTGATGGAAGCCTAGGGCTTAGTTTCAGAGCACAGGGCGGGCATTGTCCACATCTGCAGGGAGCTCAGCTTCCTGCCGGCCTCAGCCGCTGCCGGGGTCAGTGCTGTGACCTCGATGTGGTCAGGCCAGGTCATCCCTCCGCGTGGCTGTGACACGGGAGCTGGGGTTGAGTCTCCTGCGGCTACTGCTCCTGTTATCTCCAGGAGTTTGCTCTCTGGCTCTGGAGAGAAACAGACCTCGTGCCCCTACCGGGGTCTGGGGGCCAAGGCTGACCCAGATTGACATCTGGCTCCCATAAGCTCAGTGTCATTGGCATGCTGGGTGGCACACCTGCTGGGCACCGTGACAGCAGCCACCAGACCGTCTCCACCTCCTTCCCTGGCTGTCGCTCTGGCTGGTTAGACCGTACCTCTCTCCTTTAATTGGCTGCCCACACGCGGCTCCCCATGGCTCCTCCCCTGCCAGGAGTACCCTGTGCTGTGACTGTGGGGTGTGCACCGTCGCCCTCTCAGGGAGACACTGGCTCTGGCCATCTGCTCCTCTCCAGCTCACTTCTTCCCTTGTTCTTAGCTGAAGTCAGGAACTTGGTTGCTGGCACTGCGTGCTGTCCTCCATGAGCTGTGTGGTTTGCAGGGTGGATCAAGGAGCTGGAGCCACCGAGGGGGGCGGGTGGCGTCCAGCCTTGAGGTGACCCCTCCCCGCTTGCAGACTGGCGTAGGGTAAGGAGTTATTTATTTGTTCAGTAAACCTTTATGGAGTGGCTACCATGTGCCAGATCTTATTCTAGGCCCTAGGAGACTGAACATAGACAGCCCTGGCTTCCATGGAACGCAGGAGAATTCTATGGAGATCTCTTGAGAATGACAAGGAGTAAGAGGACTTGGTGGGAGCAGCAGGGCAGGGGAGCAGCTGGGGTGATGTCCACACACAGGTCTGGACAGTCGACCATGCACGTTGCGTTTCTCCGCGTTGGAGCTGAGCTAAATGCACGTTCCGCTTGGTGCTTTAACAGTTTTCACACAGCAGTGAGTGTCTCCTCAAGAAAGCAGATAGTCTGGGAAGTTAGGCTGTGTAGCCAGTGCGTAAGCCCCAGCACGAACGTTGCAGGGAGTTGGGCAGAAACAGATTTTCAGACAGGCACGAGAGAGTTAGGTGTGTGTCGACTGAGATCACTCTGCCTGCTCTGGGGACTGGGGGATGGGTGTGGGAGCCCAGTTAGAGGCCAGCGCAGTGTTCCAAACTGGTGACCGTGAAGGTCTCGGTCACTGTGCAGACAGGGGAGGAGGAGCAGGGGCTGGGTCCCCTACTGCCTCGCCAGCAGCGCAGGGAAGCCGTGGAATCGGGAGCAGGCTGCCGGGGAGTGGGGCAGAGGAGCTAGAGAGGAGCATTTCCCGGGGTTTCAGGGTGGGCGCTGAGGCGGAGTAACCGGCTGAGCAGGGGTGGGCACTGGGATGCCCCCATCCACGCTGGGGTGCTCGCTTGCGATGCCTGCGTCCTGTGTCAGAGTGCCTGGCTCTCAGCTTTGTGCTGAAATGCACCTGGGGAGGCAGCAGGTGGTTGGGTCCCTGCCACCAGCTTGGGAGACCTGGATGGAGTCCCTGGCTCCTGGCTTTGGCCTGGCGTGACCTTTGCCTTTTCCTTACCAATAAACCCGCCTTTGCCTCCTCCCTCCTTTCTGTCATCTTTCGTTCTTTGCGGTGTGGAACAAAACCCAGCTGGGGACTGATGCCAGAATCCCCGAGTCAGCAATATGGGCCCTCGGAGCAGCTCGGGCGTTCTTGTCTGTTAAGGGAAGACCCTCTTGGAAAGTGACCAGTGAAGGGTTGTGGACTGCACTGGAGGGGGGGGGGCGCCTTCCGTCCTTGTTTCCCAAATGGCACTTCTTTTGACAACTTTGTCAAGAGCCACATATTAGAAACCTCACGACACTTTGTGGACAGGTGTGGGGCACGGTGGTTAGGATGCTTCTCGCGACCCCCGAGTCCCCATGGAATGCCCAGGTTCAAGTCCCGGCTCTGCTTCCAATTCCAGCTTTTTGCTGAAATGCACCTGGGGAGGCAGCAGGTGGTTGGGTCCCTGCCACCAGCTTGGGAGACCTGGATGGAGTTCCTGGCTCCTGGCTTTGGCCTGGCGTGGCCCTGGCTATAGCAAGCTTTTGGGGACTGAACCAGCAAATGGGAGAGCTGTGTCTTTCCCTCTGTCTCTGTTTTTTGAATAAATAAACATCAACACCCCTCTCTCCCCTCATCATATTTGATCATCAAACACTGCAGCTTTGGCATTACCCCCTCTGCTTTACAGATGAGAAAACAGGAGCTCAGAGAGGCAGCACTCAGGCTTCTCTCGTGGCCACTCCCACTTCCCACACTGGATACTCCTCAGTGTAGCCGCTTCTGGGTGTGAGGGCCGTGGCCCCCAGCAGTTTGAGAGCTGAATCCAGAACAGGGTTATGGGTGTGTGCTCGGAACGCCCTGTGATCTCCCGTGCTGCCTCTGCAGGGCTCTGCAGTGGGAGCGAGAGAGGACCTAACTTCTGGCTCGTCCGCCCTCAGGCTCCACCATCAGAGCTGGTGTGTGAGGGGTGAGGTAGTGGGGAGCCGTCCCCACTGCCAGCAGATGCAGGCACGGTGGCACAGGCACACGACCGTGCGCTGGCCTCCTTAGGGTGAAACAGATCAAGGCCTGAGGTTAGCCTTGAAGTTCGATGGGGAAGGCAACATGAGCGTATAGACTGTACATACCATATTGTTGTGTTTTTTTTTTTTTTTTTTTTGACAGGCAGAGTGGACAGTGAGAGAGAGAGAGAGAGACAGAGAGAAAGGTCTTCCTTTGCTGTTGGTTCACCCTCCAATGGCCGCTGCGGCCGGCACACCGCACTGATCCAATGGCAGGAGCCAGGTACTTATCCTGGTCTCCCATGGGGTGCAGGGCCCAAGGACTTGGGCCATCCTCCACTGCACTCCTGGGCCACAGCAGAGAGCTGGCCTGGAAGAGGGGCAACCGGGACAGAATCCGGCGCCCCGACCGGGACTAGAACCCGGTGTGCCGGCGCCGGAAGGCGGAGGATTAGCCTAGTAAGCCACGGTGCCGGCTACCATATTGTTTTAATTACTATAGTTTTATAGTATAGTTTGGGAGTGTGACACCTCCAGCTTTATTCCTTTGCACATGATTCCCTTTGCTAACAAGGTTTTTTTTTTGGGGGGGGGGGTTCTTTATGAATTTTAGGATTTCTTTGGGGAGGGTTCTATATGAATTTTAGGGATTTTTTGCAGGTGGTTCTATATGAATTTTAAGATTTTTTCTTTTCTATGAAAAATAGCATTGGAATTTTGATAGGGAGAACATCAAACCTGTAGGTTGCTTTGGGGCAATATAGTCACTCGAGCAGCAGTAATTCTTTGAGTCTGTGAACATAGGACATCTTCCCGTTTATTTGTATTTTCTTCATTTTCATTCACCAGTGTTTTATAGTTTTCAGCGTACAGGTCTTTACCTCATGGGTTAAATTTATTCTTAAGTGTTTTTTGGTAGCTGTCGTAAATGGGTTTGTTCTGTTGGTTTCTTTTTATATTTTTAAAATAAATGAATACACCTTTTCGTTGTAGTTTTGTAGTTCATGTGGGTTCATTCTTCGTTTTGGCTGTTAGGTTGCCATGACTATTCCTCTGTAGTATTTTGGTGCACACGTGAATAGCAAGTGTGTGTCTAGTGGTGGACTGCTGAGTCGTGGAATTCGTCCATGCCGTTAATGTGGCTCCGTGGTTTGTTCTTTTTATTTGCCGAGTAGTCTGTGTTATGACCACGCCACAGTGTGCTTTTCTGTTTCTCTGTTGATGGGTTTATCTGCTGATGGACACTTGGGTCATCTCCAGTTTGAGACTATCACAGATACTTGTAAAAATGTACCGACATCCAGGTTTCTGTGAGTACGCTTTCACTTGTCTTGAAGATGGGGTCATAGCTTTCTCATGTGGTCCATATCCGTGTGTGTGTGTATGTGTGTGTTTCCTTACATATCTGGGGATTGCTAGGTCACACAGCAAGTATAAATTTAGAAGAAATTGTCAGAACATTTGCCAAAGTGATTATGCTATTTTATACTCTCACTTGTAAATTACAAAGATTTTAGAAGCTATTCAGCCTATGCAACACTTCCTATTGTCGGTTTTTGTGGTTTTATTTGTGGCTCACTAAATGACTAGTTGAGAAATTGGCAGCTTTTCATATGCTTATCAGCCTTTTTGTGAAATGTCTTTTACCCATCATTATCACTGGATTGCTTGTCTTTTTATTCTTAACTTACAGTGGTTCTCTTCTGGGCTCTAATCTTCGCTAGATGCCTGTATTGCAAGTGTGGGGGTTGTCTTTTTGCTTTCTTAGTTGTGCTTCCAAGAACAAAAGATTTACTTAATTTTGTTTTTAAAGATTTATTTATTTATTTATTTGGAAGAGTTACAGGGACAGAGGGAGGGACAAAGAGTGTGTGTGTGTGTGTGTGTGTGAGAGAGAGAGAGAGAGAGAGAGAGAGAGAGAGAGAGAGAGAGAGAGGGGGAGATTGGTTGATAGATCTTCCATCTGCTGGTTTGTTCCCTAGATGGCTGCAAAGGCCAGGGCTGAGCCGGTGGAAGCCAGGAGCTTTCTCTGGGTCTCCTACATGAGTGCGGGAGTGCAAACACTTGGGCCACCTTCTGCTGCTTTCCCAAGGTCATTAGCAGGGAGTTGGGTTGGAAGTGGAGCAACTGGGACATAAACTAGTACCTGTATGGGATGCTGGCATCGCAGGTGGTGGCTTCCCCTGCTATGTCAAAATGCCAGCCCCCAGAGATTCTATTTTTGATGAAGTCCTAGTTACTGTTTTATTTGTTTATGATTTTTGCTTTTTGTGTGTTCTGAACAATCTTAGGAGTCTTGACTTACCCAACACTGCAAAGATTTTCTTCTGTGTTTTCCTCTGGAAGCCTTAGAGTTTCATGTTTGTGCTCCATTTTGAGTTTTATCTGTGTGTGTGGTAGAAGGTAAGGACTGATGTGGAGGTGTGTGTGTGTCCGTGTCTATGTCTCTGTATGATCTCTGGTTGTTCCAGCAGTATTCGTTGAAAATATTATCTTTGTTGAATAAATCATGTTGGAACCTGTGTTGAAAATCAACTACGTATATATGTGTGGGCCTATTTTAGGAGTCTCTGTCCTGCCCCATGTTCTGTTGTTCTATGCTCATGCAAGTACTGTATTCTCTTTATTGCTACAGCTTTATTATTATAAGCCTTGCAATCAGATTCTAAGTCCTACTTTTCAAGATCACTTTGGCTATTTTATCCTGTGTACTTTCGTATCAATTTTAGAATCATCTTATTAATTTCTATAAAAAAGCTTGCTAGAATTTTATTTGGGATTACACTGAATGTCAGGTTAGTTTTCATAGCATTGACATCTTAATAGTATGTCTTCCATTCTCTAGAATGTGATATATCTCTATACTCATATTTTAAAAAATTCTCTAATATTTTGCAGTTTTTAGTATAAAAGTATCATATCAAAATTTTTTTCTTCTAAGTATTTTTAATGTTTCTTGATATTACTGATAACAGTATTTGCTCAATTTTATTTAAAAAATTTTCAGTTGTCTGTTATATAAAAATGCAACTGATTTTTTTTTTTGTATACTGGTATTGCATCTTGCAAACTTGCTGAGTTTGTTTGCTGGAGGACCAGTAGATGATGTCTCAATTGAGAGACTCAGAAGGAGTTCTGGGCTCCTGGTTTTGGTGTGGCACAACCTCAGTTTTTTAAATTTATTTAAGCTATTTGGTGAGTGAACCAGTGGATGAAAAATCTTTCTCTCACTCTGCCTTTCCAATTGATCAACCAGTTTTAAGAATAGAAGTTCCAAGACAAAAATGATTAGTACATGGCTTCAATAACACATTGGACACAGTGGAAGAGAAGGTCAACTTCAACACATGTCAATCACTGATCTGTCATCTATGTAATTGAAATATTCAAAATAGAGAAAAGGGTAAATTAGTAAAGAAAATTCTTTTTAATTTGTTTATTTGAGAGACAGTTACAGACAGATAGAGGAAGAGACAGAGAGAGAGGTCTTCCATCTGCTGGTTCACTCCTCAAATTGTTGCAATGGCCTGAGCTGAGCTGATCTGAAGCCAGGAGCCAGGAGCTTCTTCCTGGTCTCTCGTGTGGGTGCAGGGGCCCAAGGGCTTGGGCCATCTTCTACTGCTTCCCCAGGCCATAGCAGAGAGCTTGATTGGAAGAGGAGCAGCTGGGACTAGAACTGGCACCCATTTGGGATACCAATGCCACAGGTGAAGGCTTACCCCACTACACCACCACACCAGCCCCAGTTAAAAAAAATTAAAAATACTGACCACAAAGCTCTCCCAAATTTGTCAAGAACTCTACTCACACATCAAGGAAAGTCAACAAAGCCAGAGTAGATTAAAAAAGGCAGCCCCCTGCCAGCGCCATGGCTCAATAGGCTAATCCTCCGCCTTGCGGCGCCGGCACACCGGGTTCTAGTCCCGGTTGGGGCGCCGGATTCTGTCCCGGTTGCCCCTCTTCCAGGCCAGCTCTCTGCTATGGCCTGGGAGTGCAGTGGAGGATGGCCCAGGTGCTTGGGCCCTGCACCCCATGGGAGACCAGGAAAAGCACCTGGATCCTGGCTCCTGCCATCGGATCAGCGCGCTGCGCCAGCTGCAGCGGCGGCCATTGGAGGGTGAACCAACGGCAAAGGAAGACCTTTCTCTCCCTGTCTCTCTCTCTCACTGTCCACTCTGCCTGTCAAAAAAAAAAAAAAAAAAAAAAAAAAAGGCAGCCCCCACCCAAGCTGGTGATGGTAAACGTAGTGAAAATGAAAGATTCCGAGAGGCAGCTGGAGAAGAAGACATTGACAGGCGTGAGAACCATGGCAAGAGCAATGGCTGACTTATTTTGGAAGCAGTGGGAGCCAGGCAGTGACGGAGTGGCATCTTCAGTGTGCAGAAGGCACACAGCATCAGCCTGGAGTTCTGTTTCCAGCGGATATCTGTTTTGACAAGTGAAGGAGAAATAAAACATTTTCAAATAGATTTAAACAGAGGTGTTGTCACCACAAGAAATGCCAAAGAGCGTTCTTGAGGCTGGGAGAAGCCCTGCTGGAAACGGGCCTGCGGGAGCAATGGAGAGTTCCGGCGTCTGAATGCCGGCAGAGCCGTGTGGTCCGAGGTGTGCACCGGGGGCCGTTCCCGGAGCGGCGGCCCGTGGACTTGCCCTGGAGCAGAGTACGGGGTCTCTGTTGTTTCTCTCTGGGGCCAGGTTCTCTAGCTTTCACATCCATTTTTTGAGTTTCCTGATAAACAGTAGATTCATTTTCTGGGACTGTCATCTGAGACCATGAGGTTAAAAAGAGAGCACTGAAGTGTGAGGGTTCAAAGAAGCCGTGCGCTTCAAGTGCCGAGACCGTGTGGGCACGTGGTCAACGCTCCGTTCATGTTCATGGCATCATCACTCTCATTTATTTAACAGAGCTCTGTGGGCACCTATTGTGTACTTGCACTGTTTTGCTTGTATCGGATTTGCCGTTGCAATAAACAAAATCTGTGCCTTTGTGGAACTTATATTCTGTTTTCTGTAAGATGTGTTTTTATTTATTTGCAAGAGTTACAGAGAGATGTAGAAACAGAGAATCCGCTGGTTCACTCCCCAAATGTCTGCAATGGCCAGAGCTGAACTGACCGAAACCTGGGAGCCAGGAGCTTCTTCCAGGTCTCCCACAGGGGTGCAGGGGCCCCAGGACTTTGTCCAGCTTCTACTGCTTTCCCAGGCAATCAGCAGGGAGCTGGGTCAGAAGTGGAGAAGCCAGGCTCGATGTAACGCCCATATGGGATGTTAGTGCTGCAGGCTGGGACTTTAGCCCACCGTGCCAGTGCCACGGAGCTTATGTGCTAACAGGACATTCGTAATACACAGTAAATGTTATTTGTAAGTAAACTCTTGGGTGCTTTCAAAGGTAACAAGCCTTATGGGAAAGAGGACGTAGGGCAGGGTGAGGTTGATCAGCGGTGTCGGAGGTGGAGTGTGGCAGTGGTACAGGGCGTGGTCGGAATAGGCCTGGTGGAGAAGGCGTGTGAGCAAGATTGACGAAATGAGGGAGTTGGTCATGCAGTCATCTGGGGACTGTGTTTATGTCAGAGGAAGTAGCTGGGCAGATGCCCCAAGGCAGGCATGGGTACAGGAGTGAGGCGGTGTGCTGGTGTGAGTGTGTGTCCCCCCAGATTCTCGCTGAAACTGAATGCCCCAGGTGGTGGGATGGGGAGGTGATGGGTCCTCGTGACTGGGGTCAGTGCCCTTGTGTAAAAGGGGCCTAGAGGGTCAAGGTCGCTCTGAGGGCCTTTCCACCATGTGGGGACACAGAAGAGGGCGGGGAACAGGCCTTCCCCACGCACCACCTCTGCCGGCCCCGGATCTCAGAGCCCCCAGCCTGCAGCACCACGAGCGGTAGATTTCTGTTGTTCAAAAGTTATCCAGTCCAAGGTCCTCTACTGCGGCCCGCAGGGAGATGAAGACGGGGGCGGTGTGGGGCGGTGAGGTCATCGTTGCTCTTCGTCTCTCTCCTGTGTCCCTGGACGCTGCTCATGTCACCCTTCGGAGCTGTTCTCCTGGGTCTGTTGGATGTGCTTCTCTCTCACTCTTTCTCTTTTTTTTTAAAATTTATTTGATAGGTAGAGATACAGACAGTGAGAGAGAGAGAGACAGAGAGAGAGACAGAGAGAAAACCTTCCATTGGTTCACTCCCCAAATGGTCTCTATGGTCAGAGCCGCGCTGATCTGAAGCCAGGAGCCAGGTGCTTTTCCTGGTCTCCCATGGGGTGCAGGGCCCAAGCACTTGGGCCATCCTCCACTGCACTCCCGGGCCACAGCAGAGAGCTGGACTGCAAGAGGAGCAACTGGGACTAGAACCAGCGCCCATATGGGATGTTGGCGCCTCAGGCGGAGGATTAACCAAGTGAACCACGGCGCCAGCCCCTGGATGTGCTTCTCTTTTATGATACCATAACTGAGAGAACGGCATTAGCAGGAACCTGGCCCTATTCTCTGCCGGCCCCAGACGCTTTATGCCTCGTGTGCCCAACAGCCAGGGGCCTGAAACATCGGGGCTTCCAAGAGTGCACTGAGTGTCTCCCCACCACGCAGGTTCAGGACAGAGGTGTGCTCATTCCCACCCGACATGGACCTTTGCCCTGAGCAGCTGTGTTCGGGCTCAGGGTCTGTGGACTCCCTCACGTTGTATATTGCTTGTTGTAATTTCCAAGATGGCATATTTACGAACCCTGGGTATTACATTGGAAATTGTATTTTTTCATCTATATTACATTGCTTGGGAACATTGCCATAAATTTCAAATTTGTGCATCCAAAACATATTACAAATAAGATGTATGCTATTCACATTCAGCTTATGTATCACCCTGGCAATGAATTAGCCAATAGCACATTGGAAAGTTTTGGGGGCAGTTTACCCATAAGATCAGTGGTAGGAGAGGGAGGCCCTTCGCAGGCCAGTATAAGAGCTGAGCAGTGATTTAGCAACAAGCCTGACAGGGCTGCGAGTCGGTCATTACCGTTTCCATCACTGCCTAGGATAGCGTGTTAGGTACCACACGTGAGGGCACCAGGCTGTCGGCATTCCGCGTTGCCGGAGATCTTCACGGGAGGTGGTGGTTTTTCCCTGCTGCAAAGTAGCGGAGGCAGCAGGAGGTTTTTGGTTCTGAAGGTGCTGCTGCTAGCACTCGGAACAAAAGGCGTCAGCCACGGATGGGAGAGCAGAGGTCCCGGGCCAGTGCCACTTCTGGGACAAAGAAGGGTTACCGGAGAGAGACCTCATAGAGCTGGGCAGCCAGCCCTGAAAGCCACGGCAGAGGGTAGGGAGGTTAGGTCAGTGTAGCCGGCTGTGCCGAGTGTACACCAGTCCTGCGGGTCTCAGTAGATGCATCAGAGGCAGGACTTACCTGAAACACAGCGGGGGCTGGAAGGCCTCCCCACTTCTCCACCCCATTTGCCCAATCCTTCCTTTTTTTTTTTTTTAAAGATTTATTTGAGAGGTAGAGTTAATGACAGAGAGAGAGAGAGCGAGAGAGAGAGAGAGGTCTTCTATCCACTGGTTCACTTCTCAAATGGCTGCAATGGCCAGAGCTGTGCCAAGCCAAAGCCAGGAGCTTCTTCCAGGTCTCCCACACAAGTTCAGGGGCTGAAGCACTTGGGCCATCTTCTACTGCTTTCCCAGGCCATAGTAGAGAGCTGGCTCGGAAGTTGAGCAGCTGGGACTCAAACCAGTGCCCATATGGGATGCCGGCACTACAGGCAAAGGATTAACCCACTGTGCCCCAGCGCCGGCCCCACCCCATCTTGTCAGGACGCAGGAATTCCTGTATCCTGCCGCTTGTTTTTCTGTGATCTTGGGTTGAAAGCTTGATGGTGGTTGGTGTCATTTCGGCAGTGATGCTGTTTCGTGTGGAGTTCTGCACCTCCGAGGACTTTCTGGTTCACGTTTCTCTCCCTCCCACAGTCCACTCCATGAGTTGTGGCACAGCTGTCATGTGGGGCTGTCCCTAGAGGCCTTCTCCCCTTTCTCTCTCTCTCTCTCTCTCTCTCTCTCTCTCTCTCTCTCTCTCTCTCTCTTCTCCCTCTCCCTTCCTCCCTCCCTCCCTCCCTCCCTAAAAATTTATTTATTTATTTGAAAGAGTTACAGAGAGAGGGAGAGGGATAGGGAGAGAGAGAGGGAGGGAGGGAGGGAGGTCGGTCTTCCATCCTCTGGTTCACTTCCCAGTTGGCCGCAACAGCTAGAGCTGTGCTGATCTGAAGCCAGGAACCAAGAGCTTCTTCCTGGTCTCCCATGCAGGTGCAGAGACCCAAGGACTTGGGCCATCTTCTGCTGCTTTCCCAGGCCACAGCAGAGAGCTGGATGGGAAGTGGAGCAGCCGGGACTGGAACCAGCACCCCTATGCGATGCCAACATTGCACCACAGTGCTGACCCCCTCTCCTTTCTCTTGATCATGGTCTCTTCCCTTGTGCCACCTCATTCAGCCCTATGGCTTTGAGTGACAGTCTGTCCAGATGGTTCTCAAACTCACAGGCACAGTTCTGATTTCGCTTGTCGATAAAGCTGAATTCCAGCCACCTGCTAGGTAGCCCACCTGGGCATTTGCAGCTTTTGATAAGTTAGGCTTGTGGTGTCCCGGTAGCTGACTGCTGCTACTGTGTTTTCTGCTCAACTTTTGATCGTCGCCATCCTGTTCATCCTGGCATTTTGGCTGGTGTCTCCAAATAACCCCACGTTTCTCCTCTCTCATGTCTCACATTGCCCATCCTGTAGACCCCCTCTCTCTCTGTCTGTCCCTCACCCCCACCCCCAGCTCTCACGGTGACTTCCCGTTCTGACCCCATTCATAGCCTCGCAAAGGAGTGACAGAGCTTTCTCGAGGTCCTCTTATCCATTCATTCCTTCAGCAAATATTTACAAAACGAACAACAACTTTGTCTCTTTAAAGAGCAAATGCTCTTGTGGGGCAGGAAAGAGCAATAAGAGAAGTGCGCTCATGGTGTATTAGAAAATGAGCAAAATGGAGAAAATGGAGTGGCGGAGGCGGAGGAGGACTGTCGGGGCAGTGAACACTCGTCAGTTACGTAGGCTTTGAGCAGAGTCTTGAGAGGAAGTGGTGGGGAAAGCCTTGGGTGAACTGGGGGTGATGGCAGAGGTCAGGGGGGTGGGGTGTCCAGTGTTCAGCTCTGCCTGCCCCAGAAGCCAGCCAGCATGGCTGGAGTGGAATATCAGAGGGACGAGATGAGAGAGGGCCAGACCTTTGTTCTGAGCCAGATAGGACCCTGCGAGCTTATCAGTCATCTAGTGCCAGACCCTGCTGTGTGACTTCTGTAAATATCCACGAAACTAGGAGGCAGCTGCTACTGCTATCCTCATCTTACAGAGGGGAGAGTGGGGCGCGGGGACCCTGTGAAAGAGCTAGGATTTGCCCTAAACCTGCCCCTGCTCTTAGCCTCTATCCTGTGATTCTGGGGGTTTAAGCAGAGCAGAGACGTGAGGCTACTGTCTGGGTGCTCTGTGGACAAAAGATTGTCAGATGCAAAGGTGGAGTCCAGGGCACTGTTAGGATGCTGTTTCCGTAATTTGAGGCACAAAGCGATGGTGGCTTGGGCCAGGGTGATGGAGGTGGACGGTGATTGGAGGAGAGTTCAGTGGTGATAAGCTTTGATGTGGAGCTGATTGGGGTTCTCAATGGAGTCTTTGTGTAGAGTATAAGAGAAATAAATAAACACTTCCAAGGTTCATGGTTTGAGCAGCTGGAAGGGCAGAATTGTCGTTTACTGATATGGGGAAGGAAGCGTATTCATGCCAGGGTGTGGACCACGCACTGCATGTCTGCCTTGCGGCACATTACATCTGAGGGTGCTATCGGCATTGGCATCACCGCGTAGGTTGAATAGGCAGTGAGCATGCAGTTCTGGGATTTTTGGGCAAATCAGAGTGGGGGCTACAGATTTGAGGGCGTCAGCTATGACACCGCGTGATGGCACCCAGGAAGTGAATACAGATGAAGAAATAGCCGTGCAAGGATCAAGTCTTGAAGAGGCTCCAACCTACCTACCTTTCTTTCTTTCTTTCTTTCTTTCTTTCTTTCTTTCTTTCTTTCTTTCTTTCTTTCTTTCTTTCTTTCTTTGTCAGGCAGAGTTAGACAGAGAGAGAGAGAGACAGAGAGAAAGGTCTTCCTTCCGTTGGTTCACCCCTCAAATGGCTGCTACGGCTGGTGCTGCACCAATCCGAAGCCAGGCGCCAGGTGCTTCCTCCTGGTCTCCCATGGGGTGCAGGGCCCAAGCACTTGGGCCATCCTCCACTGCCTTCCCGGGCCACAGCAGAGAGCCGGACTGGAAAAGGAGCGACCGGGACTAGAACTCGGAGTGCCAGTGCCGCAGGCAGAGGATTCGCCTAGTGAACCGCTGCACCGGCCAGAGGCTCCAACATTTGAAGACCTCAGAGCTGCAGAGCAGGTAGTGCAGGATGAAGGAAGAGTTGTGGTGGGGAGCTGTGAGTGTGGCCTCGTGGGCACCAGCGACACAAGGTTTCCAAGAGGGAGTCGTCGTTGATGTCTGCTATGGCTGGTGAGTTGCATGGGCTGAGTACTGAACACAGGCAGCGAGGATCCGGGGTGTGGAGGTCTCGTGTGGCTCAGCGGTTTTGGGAGGGACATGCATGGATGTTTTACTTGAGCAGGTTCCAGAGACTAAGCAGCCGAGTGAGAGGCGGCGCCTCCAGACGGTGGCCTCCGGAGCTCTGCTGCAGCAGAGAGTGAGTGTGGCAGCTATGGGGAGTGCCAGGTGGGGGTCTCGGAAGTGGAGCCCGAGAGCAGGGTTTGGCCGCATGGGATTTCCAGAGGTGGTGTCCTGGGGTGAAGGAATGAAGGAAGCCGGAAGGGAAGCACGTGCTCATCAGAGATGTGGTCTGTGCCGTGCTCCGCTCTGCGGGACCCCGGGGTACTCGGGAGTATGAATCGTGTGAGCGTATTGATTGGACCTCAGAGCTGGGAGCTGGGCCTCACTGCTTGCATGTCAGCTGGTTCTGGGTGCTGCACTGTCCCCTGCTGGGCGGGCGGCCAAAGGTCACGTCACTGAAGACAGGGGCAGCTGAGGACGGGTCCACCACCCTGGCAGGGGAGTGAGCAGCGCTCAGCACGAGGCCCGTGGGGTTTGTTTCAAGATGGGAGACTTTATAGTGTGTTTCTTATGGATGGGAAAGAACTAGTAAAAAGAAAAAAAAAAAAAACAAAACCTGTTCACCCGTGAGCAAGAGAACAGCCAGTCTCACCTTTGCGATCTAGGCTTTTAGTCCAAGTCCAGCAGTTCAACAGGGTCCTCTTTAGAATCATCTTTGGCATAAAACCTAAAGGACTAAGAGTGCTGGACAGGTGGAAAGCAAACTAAACGCAGGTTTCTAAACATGGAGATTCCAGAAGGCAAGCAAACGCGCCCTTGACTGAGTCTCTTCTCTTGATTTTGTGGTTGACTGTTCTGTGCCTGAGTCTCACCGTCTGCAGGGTGGAATACTGTGACAGCACTTCAGGTGTTTGTGGGTTTCTAGGAGATGATATAAGAAAGCTGCACAGAAGGTGCTCGGCTAGTCCCTCCTCCTCTCCTGGTCTCATTAGGGCACCTTCCCCCGCGTGCCCCTGCCCTGCGCGGCTTCTGCACCTTTGCTGAGAGGTCTGTCCTCTGTGGGGGTGCACCACGGGCAGCACGCTGACTTTTCCCATGCTGGCTCTCGGGGAGACCTCTGCTTGTCCTCAGACGCCACATCTTCCTAGGCCCCCCCTCTCTGCGCACAGGGTCATTTGTTGCCCTCCGCTTTGGTTTACTGTTTGTGTTAAGTTTGTTTTCTGTAATGCATTCATTCAGCTGTTCAATGGTATTGAGTGTCCTAGGTACGGTCGTAGGTGCTGTATTGTGCACGAGTATACCCCACTGTACTGCGATGACTTGTTTAAAGCGTGGTGTCCCGTCACCTCCGATGTAGCCACCAAGGCGTGCAGAATCCGTGTCTGTGGCGTTTCCAGGGACTGCACCATGCACAGGGCAGTCCGTGGCCCTTTTGGAGCTCCATGGGTCGCCTTTACCTGGGCTCTGAAGCTGGTGGTTACCACCCTAAGGTAGTGCTATCTTTTTTTTTTTTATTTGACAGGTAGAGTTGTAGACAGTGAGAGAGAGAGACAGAGAGAAAGGTCTTCCTTCTGTCGCTATCTTACAGGAATTTGGGGGAATATAATATTAGAAACAACTAATCCAAGTTTTTCTTAACTTTCCGTTCATAAACAGTTTTCAGATTTCAACAAACTGTCTGGGAGTGAGGGACTTGATTAAGCATGGCTGAGAAACAAGTTGGATAAAAATGCAACTCAGCAAATCGTCACTAAGAGACTTCTGCCAGCATTTCTGATCATCGATAGTGATGGATGGCACTGGGTCGTTTTAAATACAATAAAGTGTTGTCCTCTGTTCCAGGGACTTCAGCAGGACTGTTGAAGGTGGCCATGGGAGATTTGGCTGGTAGTAGGCCAGTAGAAGCGGTAATATGCAGATCCTGCCTTTATTAGCTCCCTGCATTGTGCAATAATAATAAGGAAAGGGGAATGAAACAGGCAAAGAGAGCCGTGTACCTTGGACGGTGACATTGAGAGGGAGAGGGGAGGAGAGAAGGGGAAGATGAGAAAGATGGACAGTAGTAACAGCCCGCAGTTAGTGCACGCCCATTGTGTGTTAAGCCCCATTCTTAGTGCTTGGTGCATTCACTGTTAGTATTTTTTTTTTTTATTAATCTTTGTTTAACTTTTTTGATTAGTCTTTTAATCCAGTGATGTAAGTACTATTCTTTCTTTCTTTCTTTCTTTCTTTCTTTCTTTCTTTCTTTCTTTCTTTCTTTCTTTCTTTTTTGAGTTTTTTTTATTTAGTAAATATAAATTTCCAAAGTACAGTTTATGGATTACAATGGCTCCCCCCCCATAATTTCCCTCCCACTTGCACCCCTCCCATCTCCCGCTCCCTCTCCCACTCCAGTCACATCAAGATTCATTTTCAATTATCTTTATATACAGAAGATCGATTTAGTATGTATTAAATAAAGATTTCATCAGTTTGTACCCACACAGAAACACAAAGTGTAAAATACTGTTTCAGTACTAGTTATAGCATTACTTCACATTGGACAACACATTAAGGACAGATCCCACATGAGAAGTAAGTACACAGTGACTCCTGTTGTTGACTTAACAATTTGACACTCTTGTTTATGGTGTCAGTAATCTCCCTAGGCTCTAGTCTTGAGTTGCCAGGGCTATGGAAGCCTTTTGAGTTCACTGACTTCGATCTTATTCCGACAGGGTCATAGTCAAAGTGGAAGTTCTCTCCTCCCTTCAGAGAAAGGTACCTCCTTCTTTGATGGCCCCGTTCTTTCCACTGGGATCTCACTTGCAGGGATCTTTCATTAGGGTTTTTTGGGACATGCTCATTTGGACTTGCCCCAAATGGTGGAGTTAGAAACGTGCCAGGGGATTCCAATACAATCCCATCAAGGTGGCATGTACCAATGCCATCTCCCTAGTCAAAGTGATCAATTTCAGTTCACAATTGATCATACTGATAGGTCTACGAGTCAAAGGGATCACACAAACAAGACTAGTGTCTGCTAATACTAACTGATAGAATCAAAAAGGGAGAGAACGATCCATCATGGGAAGCGGGATACACAGCAGACTCATAGAATGGCAGATGTCCTAAATAGCACTCTGGCCTCAGAATCAGCCCTTAAGGCATTCGGATCTGGCTGAAGAGCCCATGAGAGTATTTTAGGCATGGAAAGCCAAGACACTCTTTTTTTTTTTTTTTTTTTTTTTTTTTTTTTTGACAGGCAGAGTGGACAGTGTGAGAGAGAGAGAGACGGAGAGAAAGGTTTTCCTTTTCCGTTGGTTTACCCCCTCAATGGCCACTGCAGCTGGCACACCACACTGATCTGAAGCCAGGAGCCAGGTGCTTCTTCCTGGTCTCCCATGCGGGTGCAGGGCCCAAGCACTTGGGCCATCCTCCACTGCACTCCCGGGCCACAGCAGAGAGCTAGACTGGAAGAGCGGCAACTGGAACAGAATCTGGCGCTGTGACCGGGACTAGAACCTGGTGTGCCCACACTGCAGGTGGAGGATTAGCCTATTGAGCCGCAGCACCGGCCATAAGTACTATTGTTAACCTTGTTCTGTGTACAAGGAAACTCAGGAACAGACTGACAGATCTCAGTAAGTCCTTGTCAGGAACTTAGCCAATCATAAGAGAGCGTCTGCTTCTTGGGGTGGGGACAGGAGAGGGACAGAGAGGAAGCCCACCCACAACTGTTCTCATGGAATCTCCTATTATCCAGGAAGCTGGAGGGAGAATGGTTTGTACCACTGGGGAGGCCCTTGCTGCAGCTTGTGAGAAAATGAAGGGTGAGCACTTCCTGTGTACAGGAGCTGAACGAGGTGCTGGGAGCAGACAGGGTCCCCAGGGTCTGTGTCCAGGAGAACTGGCGGGAGAGGCCCATGCACACAGAGGCCATAGTGGCTGGTGGAAGAAGAGGCATAACCAGAGCATAGGTGTAGGGAAGCCTACCTGGTGCAGGAAGGGTTTCCACCAGGAAATTTTGGTTGGATGGAGTGAGAGGAGACAGGAACAAAGCTGTTCTACAGTCGTGGCTGTTTGGAATGGTCTGTGTCTGGTTTCACTACAACCTCAGAGGTGAGGAGGCTGGAGGGATACGTGAGACTCATCTCAGGGACTGTCCCATGCACGTGTTGCACTTGGGAGTGAGGTTCTCACACGCACATGTGTGCTCAAGGGTTGGGTCTGCTGTGGGTCTGTCCTAGAGATGTTAAAAAAGAGGCTAAAGGCACGATCCAAAGAAGAGGCTGATTGGAGTGGAAATCAATGCAGCATAGACCGGAACAGATCCATGTATCATCTGTAGGAATTTGGGTTATAATAAGGGTGGTATTTCACCTCCAGGGGAAAAGTGTAACCTATGCTTTCATAGGTTATTGATTTAGTAAAAAGGACAACAACAACAAAACCAGCAAAACACAAAACCTTGGGAGAAGTGAAGCAGCTGAGTATAAAGAAATGTAGAAGTGTTTAGAGATGATATTGGAGTATTTTTATAAAGTCAGAGGTGGAAGAGACCTCTGAAGAAGTTAAATCCTGGAAAATACAAGATTGTCAGATACAGCCTCATAAAAATGAAAAGCCATCCCTGTGCAGGGAACAGCATTCTGGAGTCACAGGGTGATCTCGTGTTCAGAGAACCCATCAGGCTTTCAGCAGGTGACGGGTTGTTGTGTGAAATGTACTCGGGGCTTCTATGCATTTAAAAAGAAACCTGACCCAGGTTATATGCAGAAGATTTATAGGAAAGTACCAAAGGCCAGTAAATATGGAAAAACGTGCATCCACTTTAAATTACGTGAATATGAATAAAGTATAGACAGCAGAAAACCTTGTGGTGGTATTGAGAGGTAGCTGCTTGCACACACGCTGGTGGTGTGTAAGTTGGTGCCACCTTCCAGGAGGGAGGCTTGGTGTGGTCCCTCTAAGTAGACAATGCACCTTCTGGATGACCCTACCGACATTGTGTTTTCTGGTTGGGAGTCTAAGCACTTCCAGGCAAGCTGGCTGCACCCACAGAGCTGCAGAGGAGGGCACAGGGCTGAGCGGGTTGGCCACAAGGATGGACGGACAGTGCAGGAGTAGACGGGACCTCAGCTAACCAGAGAGAGTTGCAGGACTTCTGAAACTTGGTCAAATCTCTCTCTCTCACTCCTTTCCTGCTGGATGTAGATGTGGGAATGTGTTGCCCTGGTAACTGCTGGCAGCTAAGTGGAGTGAATCTTCGGTGGAAGTGAGTATTATGGAAGGCGGCAGAGACAGACGGGGAGAAACGGATCTACTGGACCAAGTCTGTTCTAACACACATTGTTCCCTGGGGCTTGAGTCTGAGTAGTCCAGCCTCACTCTTTGCCTGCACTGGTCTGGTCTGAGTTTGCTGTCACTTGCAGCCAAAAGCCGCTCACCAATGCACACACACATGCTGAGCAATCTAATTGTTGTGAATCTTCTGTAGGGAGATGCTTAGATATGTGTGCAAGAGTGCTTGTTGTAGCGTGACTGGTAACAAATAAAAAGAAACAACCTAGTGATCTACTCACTGAAGTGTCATCGCGTGAACACAGACTCAGACCTGGGACATCACGAAACAGAACGTGGTAGACCTTTGTGTACTCCTGATGCATGCCCTTGTGTAGATAGGTACACGTAGATGGATCGAAGTCAAAACATGATCATTGAAACATTTGCCTGTTGGAAATTAAATTATTGTCTGAAAAACTGTGAGTCCAAAGAAACAGCTATAAACAAAAATTTCAGGACATCCAAAAAAACCTGAAAACTTTGCATTTTAGAATCTGTAAAGTAGAACTCAGATCTACTGGCCAGTGCTGTGGCACAGGAGGTTAATCCTCCACCTGCGGTGCTGGCATCTCATATGGGCGCCAGTTCTAGTCCTGGCTGCTCCACTTCCCATCCAGCTCTCTGCTGTGGCCTGGGAAAGCAGCAGAAGATTGCCCAAGTCCTTGGGCTCCTGCACCTGCATGGGAGACCTGGAGGAAGCTCCTGGCTCCTGGCTTCAGGTTGGCCCAGCTCTAGCCATCATCGCTGTTTGGGGAGTGAACCAGTGGATGGAAGACCTTTCTGTCTCTCCCTCTCACGTCTGTAACTCCACCTTTCAAATAAATAAAATATTTTTTAAAAAAGAACTCAGCTCGGCCGGCGCCGCGGCTCACTAGGCTAATTCTCCGCCTAGCAGCGCCGGCACACCGGGTTCTAGTCCTGGTCGGGGCGCCGGATTCTGTCCCGGTTGCCCCTCTTCCAGGCCAGCCCTCTGCTGTGGCCAGGGAGTGCAGTGGAGGATGGCCCAGGTGCTTGGGCCCTGCACCCCATGGGAGACCAGGAAAAGCACCTGGCTCCTGGCTCCTGCCATCGGATAGCGCGGTGCGCCGGCCGCAGCGCACTGGCCACGGCGGCCATTGGAGGGTGAACCAACGGCAAAGGAAGACCTTTCTCTCTGTCTCTCTCTCTCACTGTCCACTCTGCCTGTCAAAAATAAAAAAAAAAAAAAGAAAAAAAAAGAACTCAGCTCTACTTAGAGGAGATACAGTCTTACATACCTCTATAGAAAAGAAAACTGAATTAAGACCCAACTCAGAAAAGAATAATTTGAAAAGAATAATAATAATGAAAAGAAAGTATGGGGCTTGGCGCTGTGGCATAGTGGCAAAGCTGCTGCCTACAGTGCTGGGATTCCATATGGGCGCCGGTTTGAGTCCCGGCTGTTCCACTTCCAACCCAGCTCTGTGCTATGGCTTGGAAAAGCAGTAGAAGATGGCCCAAGTCCTGCGTGGGAGACCTGGAGGGAGATTCTGGTTCCTGGCTTCAGATCAGCCCAGCTCTGGCTGTCGCGGCCATTTGGGGAGTTAACCAGCAGATGGAAGATCTCTCTCTCTCTGCCTCTGCCTCTTAAATAAATAAATAAATAAATCTTTTTAAAAAAAGAAAGTATGCAGAAAAGTTCAGACTCAAGATTAAATTAGTAATTTGAAAATGACAGAACTAATCAGATGCTTAATATTTGAAATAAATAAATAATAAATTATGGCCAGCGCCGCGGCTCAATAGGCTAATCCTCCACCTGCGGCGCCGGCACTCCGGGTTCTAATCCTGGTCGGGGTGCCGGATTCTGTCCCAGTTGCCCCTCTTCCAGGCCAGCTCTCTGCTGTGGCCAGGGAGTGCAGTGGAGGATGGCCCAGGTGCTTGGGCCCTGCACCCCATGGGAGACCAGGAGAAGCACCTGCTCCTGGCTTTGGATCAGCACGGTGCGCCTGCTGCAGTGGCCATTTGGGGCGGTGAATCAACAGTAAAGGAAAACCTTTCTCTCCGTCTCTCTCTTTCTCACTTTCCACTCTGCCTGTCAAAAAAAATAATAATAAATTAGATAAACCAAAGGCCAACTGAATCCAGAAAAAATGGAAAAAGTACAAATACAAAACTATGAAGTGAATAAGGGGCAAACACAAAGGGAAAGTAGACAAAAGACAAGAGACTGCTTTGCCCAAATATTGACAAACAAGTTGGAAAATTGACTGAAAAGGACAAATTTCTAGGAAAATATAACTTCCTGTCTTTCCTAGGAAAGACTTAAACTCTTACTAGACTGATTTTCTTGGAGAAAATAGAAGTTGTCAAGGAGCTTTCCCTTGGAAAATTATCTGGAGTCGTCTACTTTACCCTTAAAATGCAGATCATTCCAAAGCTATTTAATCCTTTCTGGCACACGGAAAAACAACCATGATAAAACCACAAATTCTGGACCGGCACCACGGCTCAATAGGCTAATCCTCCGCCTGCGGCGCTGGCACACCGGGTTCTAGTCCTGGTCGGGGCACCGGATTCTGTCCTGGTTGCCCCTCTTCCAGGCCAGCTCTCTGCTGTGGCCCGGGAGTACAGTGGAGGATGGCCCAAGTGCTTGGGTCCTGCACCCCATGGGAGACCAGGAGAAGCACCTGGCTCCTGCCATTGGATCAGCGCGGTGCGCCGGCTGTGGCAGCCATTGGAGGGTGAACCAATGGCAAAAGGAAGACCTTTCTCTCTGTCTCTCTCACTGTCCACTCTGCCTGTAAAAAAAAAAAAAATTCTGGCACAAAACCCAAAATTCTAGATCAACTGCATTTACAAATATTGAGCTAAAACCCCAAGTTAAATGGGGGTGAGGAGAGTTCCCCAGCACCTACAGGAGTGAGACGGCAGGGTCCAGGGAGGGGAAGAGCGAGAGAAGAGGAGCAGGAAAAACCGTGTCCACACCTCCCGCCGCGCTGGAATGCGGTGATTGACAGAATTCAGCATCCATGCTGGATAAAACATTAAAATGGGGGACCTACGGGCGGGTGTTTGGCACAGCGGTGAGCACGCTGCTTGGGATGCCCCCATGTCGTACGTGGAGTACCTGTGTCGGAGTCCGGCGGTACTGCTGATTCCAGCTTGGTGACGGCTGGAAGGCTCGTGTCCGGGAAACACTGTGCAGCCTGGAGGGAGCTTTGTGATCTGGCCGCTCAGCGGGGGCGATTCCCTGGTCCTCTCTGGAGGGAGCTTTGTGATGTGGCCGCTCAGCGGGAGCGATTCCCTGGTCCTCCCTGGAAGGAGCTTTGTGATGTGGCCGCTCAGCGGGGGCGATTCCCTGGTCCTCCCTGGAGGGAGCTTTGTGATGTGGCCGCTCAGCGGGGGCGATTCCCTGGTCCTCTCTGGAGGGAGCTTTGTGATGTGGCCGCTCAGCAGGAGCGATTCCCTGGTCCTCTCTCAAGCTGCAGCTCTGGGCCACAGCGCAAGGGCCCCTTCCTGAAATCTTCTGTCCCAGACATCTTGTTCTGTTCATGAGGACGGCCCCGGCGAGCTGCTTTCCTGTCTTCAGCGTCATGCACTTAGGACTCGTGGTTGTCAGCCTCAGACACCGACTTATGTACACTTGGGTCAGCAGGGAGGGTGTTTGGAAGGAATGTAGACGTGTATGTGGCTTGGTAGGGCACAGAGATGATGGAAGTTTTCAGGAGCCAGGGTTGGAAGTGGAGGAGGGTGGGGGACCGGGCAGCCAGGGCCACGGTCACGGTTCCTGCCGTTGGTGGGAGGGCAGGGGGACCGGGCAGCCAGGGCCACGGTCACGGTTCCTGCCTTCGGTGGGAGGGCAGGGGGACTGGGCAGGGGGACTGGGCAGCCAGGGCCGTGGTCACGGTTCCCGCCGTCGGTGGGGCTGCTGCTGCCGCTCCTGGGTTTCCCTTCATCCACGTTGCCATCAGATGAAGGGCGGTGGCTGAGGGCGCGTGGTTGGGGAGGGGGCTCTGTGTTGCAGCAATAGGGAAGGGGAATATTTACGCCTGAGGCAAACAGGAAGCCTCCATTTCAGGCGTGGGTCCGGGCAGCCAAGAACGCCAACATCCAAGCGAGAACACGTTGAAGGCCACACTCCTGTCTTGCATCCATGTCTGTAGGGCACAAGTCCCCACCCTGCGTGTGTCTGAGAAGCTGGGTCTTTGCCCGGATCGTCCCCTGCTTCTCCCTGCAGTCCCTGGGGAGCTGCCCTCACCCTCACGTCTCCCTCAGCCCGTGGCAGGTGCTGGCCCTTCCCTTTTCCCAGGGCGAGCTCGTCATGATGGCGGAGATGAGATGTGGTTGTGAAACCACAGATTTCACTGCAGGCTCAAGAATTAGAATTCCTTTAATAGATGTGAAAAAAAAAATACTAAAATATCCACTTGGTTCTGCTGTGTTATTTGCCCTAAAGGAATGGGAGGCAGGGTGAGGCATCACAGTGCAGCTCCCCGGACCCAGAAGTGGGCTCTCCCGTAAGATCAGGTGTGTCCTCCCCCAGACTTCTCTCCCCCGCTGCTGTGCCCGCCTCGGTGCAGGGCAGCAGGTTCTGTACCTGAGGCAGCAGCAGCCAAGCTGTTGCCTCCCTGCAGGTCTTCATGCCTCAGCCCTGTTCCAACTTCTCCTCCCTCTGCTGGTGGGGCCCTGGGGGAGCCCTGTGAGCAGGACGGCTCTCTGATTTCAGAGGCGAGAAAGCCGGGTGCAAGGCAATGAGTACATTGTGGTGAAGTCACATAGCTACTCAATGGAAGAGGCTGGGGTTGGGGTCCAGGCAGAGGGACTCTGGACTGTGCTGCCTCCTGTAAGGGTACACCCCATGGCAACAGAGCAGGGGTCTGCCCAGTCTTACCCTGTTCTAGGGTAAGATCCACACCCACTCCAAGCCAGTGTGTCCATGGAAAGGAGCATTTCAACTCCTAGTGGCACTTTGCTCCCCAAAGAGAATGGGTCTCCCTCACCCGACAAGCAGACATGATGCTGGCGACCTAAAACTTGAGCTTCTGCTGCCTTTGAACAAACTGTGCTTCAACCATCAAAAAGCCAGTGTTGTCCCCGGCGGAGCCAAATCACGACTCTTCCAGAGAGAGGACTTTTCTCAAAATGCTACATGCAGAGCCCACCAGGTAGCCAGAAGCCCGTAGTATGCCCTCAGCCAGAAAGAAAGAAGATACGGCCGACTTTGTGAAAATATTTCAGGGACAGAAATTTCTACCCCTGGCCTTTTCTTTTCACGGAGAGGACCGAGTGCTGGACGTTTCCCACGGACGCCCTCTCTGTGCTTGCGTTTAAGTGGCACCTGCTCAGGGCAGACGTTTAGTCTGCTGGTTAGGATGCCCATGTCCAGCTCAGGGGCCTGGGCTGCAGTCTCCATGCTGGCTCCCAGGTCCAGCTTCCTGCTAACGTGACCTTCAGAGGCAGGAGGTGGTGGCTGGAGGAGGTAGGTCCCTGCCGCCCATGTGGGAGAGCATGAGTGAGCTCCTGGCTCCCGGCTTTGGCCTGGCTACACTCCAACCTCTGCAGGCACTTGGGGAGTGGACGAGCATACAGTTTCCCTCCCTCCCTCCCTCCCTCCCTCCCTCTCTCTCTCTCTCTCTCTTTCTTTCTTTCGTTTCTCTGGCTCTGAAATTTAAAAAGACAATGCCTGCTTTATCAATGTAATGTATTCGGTGTCAGCACACACACATGATTTATCAACCTCCAATCGCACGCCGTCTTTTGAGCGAGACACGCGGCGCTGTTGCCGTAGCACTGCTGGCAGCGGCAGTCTTTGAGCTGTGTGAGGAGCACCAGGCAGCCTGGACGGTCCTGTGCGCTCGCCTTCTTTTATCTTTGTCTTTGGTTGGTAAACACCAAGTCACAGGGGAGGCTGCTTGAGATTCCCTGTTCTGTGCGGGCTTTTCTCATTGGTTTCTGAAAGTCCTCCTCTCCTGCGTGGGCTCCTTAGATCAGCTCTTGCTTTAGTGTGAACAGTGGCCCTGGCCTCTTTGAAACCCTTTGATCATGTTCATGTTCAAGTGCGCCCATCAATAAAAGGACTTCTGAGGGGACTGAGGCTTCTCATTAGTCCCGCCCGGCAGCCGGCGCAGTGCGGGCATCAGAGGCAGTGCGTTAGGAGGGGACATGAGCACACTTCTCACCCGTGATAAGATCTGCATTTGCTGTACGGAGCCGTGCCAGGCCCCAGGGTGACGACTCTGACACCGCTGTGGCAATAAAACCGGTGATTAAGCATGAAGGGTGCTGGGACCCTGTGGTCGTGGGGGCAGGGCCCTTAACCTTTGTGGCCATGCACATATTTGTCCTGATATATTAAGGTGCAGAGTAATTATTTGACAGCGTTTCCGTGCCTCTTGGGACTTGCTTGATGGGGAGGTGCTGAGTCTAATCCCGTGTCTGGAGTTGGCTTCCATACGCCACTAATGCAGTAAACGTCTGTGCCGATTGCAGCTCTTCAGAGCAGTGTGGCGTCCACAGGGGTTGGCAGGAAAGCCAGCTGCCCCGTGGTTCCGTGTTGCGTGGGGCTGCCTGGTGGGAGCGGGAGTAGCCGAGGCTGCTCTGTAGCAGCACAGCTCGGGCCAGCTGGATCCGACAGATCCTGGGCCTGGCCGGGCGGCTGCTCGGGGCTCCTGGGTCTGTTGCTTGTGGTCCCATTTGGTTAGAGTCAGCTCTGCACGTCTGACTTACTTCCTGTCTATTCATGTGTTCAGTCCACAGAAGTTTGCAGGGTGGTTTTCCAAGCTGGGGGCTGGCCATGCAGTGATGGGGAAGCAGCCATGTGTCAGTTTCTCCTGTGGGCGAGTTGGAACCCCAGAGGGTCACTCGATCACCTGTGCCCAAACTTGGGTGGTACTGCGTAACACTGGGGGCCGGAGAGCTGTCTTGTTATCTGTGATCCTAGAGGGAACTGGGTACATCGTGGGAGGACCCCTGCCTGTAGCCTTACTTTTTAGGGAGTGGGTGAACTGTGCACTGCAGAAGGCTGAGTGTAGATCCCTCTTGATGTCAAGATCCGTCCCATTCAAGTTCATCAGAGACGACCGCCTCCGTCCTACAGATGAGTCAGGGGACGATCAGGGTGTGATCTCTCTGATTTCTCAGGCGGAAGCGCTTGCGTGCTGATCGTCCGAGGTCCCACAGCCTTCAAGCCTTGGCCCCGACAGGGACTGGGTATGGACTCAGCAAAGCCTGGGACTTGAGTCTGTCTACCTCCTCAGAATCTTGCCCGTTTGAGGGACGTGTTGAGGACCCCTGGCACAGCTGTGTCTGAAGCAGTAGTGCCTGGTGTCTGGCATGCCTGGGGGCCAAAGCCCACGTGGGCTGAAAGAACTTCCAGCCTGCTTCCAGCCACCCTGATGCATGGAGAGAGGGGAGGGGGAGGCCGGTGGGAAGGCTTTGCAGAAGCCTGGGGAGAAGAGTCTGTTGCTGATGCTGCCCTGCCCGGGGCCAGCTCCCCTTTCCCAAAGCCGTGTGCTCAGCCGCTTGCCCCCTAGGACTCAGCTCTCACAGGCTGAGTGCTGACGCCAGGGGCTGGAATAAAATCGATGCTGGAACCAAGTTCTTCTCCCTGGGGAAAGATGGGTAAAAATTTAAAAATGGGCTTTCCTAGAGGCCAGCTGAGCAAGCCCTCTCAACTCAACACGGGGTAAGGGTGATTACTGAACTTTCACTCGGTTTCTGAAACGTTCCCACAAAGTCTGGCCTAATGAGTTCAAGACTGCAGGATGTAAACTCTCTGCGAGGTCATGAAATCAATCTGGTGGGTCACTGCCTGCAAGCAGAAGCAAAGTAGAAAATTTGAAATACTGGGGCGAGACGTGCGATAAATCTGTCCTCGTTGGCTGGGGTCAACAAAGTTTGAAGAGCACAGTCCTGATCCGTGGGCCAGGGGTGGACCCCAGACGCAAAATCCCTCTGGCCGGGTGCTTCTTTCTCTTTCTTCTTAGGACGGACGCTCCCTGGTTGGCTGTAGAGCTACTTAGTTTGCTATTCGCAGAGGGGAAGTGGGACCTTCTGATGTTTGACTGGGGCCAGTGTTTCCAGCCGGACCAGACCGGGGTGTTATCTGCGCTTGTTTCCATGTGACTTTCCCCACTATGTGGGTGGTCCTGCAGCCACTCCCAGCCGTCACAGTCAAGTTCTTACTGCACCTGGACGAAAGCCCACACAAATGCGAGCTCCACCGCGGTTGTAGGAATCCAATCTTTCCGGAACAGTTGGTGGAATGATTTATTTCCACCAGCTCTGCCATCTCTATTGCTCTTTCTTTGTTTTACAGGGGAGGGGACCTGGATCCGGAAGCAGCGAGCAAGGCAGGGGAGGAAGACGAGCAAGCCAGCCTTGGCCCCAAGGAGACCAGGAACTGCCGGGGCTCCCAGGGAGTTCTGGGCGCTCCCTTCTTTTATGCCATTGCAAACGTGGGTGCCATGAAGCACCTGTCAGCTCTTGGCTCCCCCAGCCCAGGGCCGTTCCCCTGCCGTGGACTACAGGAGCCAAGGAGATGGACACAGGGTAAGTCCCATGTGTATTCTAATGCTGCGGATTTCACTCAGCTATTCCCTGTCATCTCCTCCCTCCCTGGAAACCAGGACAGCAGGGAGAAGGGCTGGGTGATTTTACTGAAAAGGATTCTGAAGGCAAATGATGGTTTTCTGGATCATCAGGTTCATTGATCTTGGGCTTCATGATTTAGTTCTGCAACCTGAAGGGGTTTAGCACACAGAATTACCAACTAGGCTAAGAGCAGTGCCCTGGGAGAGCGGTGGAGGCTGGAGTGACAAGAGCCCAGGCCAGGGCACACGTCAGCAGTGTGGCTGTGCCTGCAGACACAGGGACTTGTTACACGGCCATCGGGGAGGGGCAGCCTCGGTCGGCTGCACTCTGTGCTGGGAAGTGTCACTCACACAGTGTCCAAGTGACCCTCCCACAAAAAAAGAGATAAGGGCCACGTAGCTTTATGCTTGCGGCTGCAGAAGAAAACCCAGACTACGTAGAAGAAAGCAAGTGGCTTGGAGGACAGACTTCTTGGAAGAGAGGAAGAAAGGACAGGGGAGCCCTGAGCACATGGGTTGAGGCAGGAGGAAACTGACAACTGGATTCCTGTGGAAGAGTTACTGGTAAGTTATCAGAAGCTGGGAGACACCGAACATAGCGCCAACAGCTGCCGCGGCTTAGAAGTTCCGTCAGATCTGTCATTTACTCAGGTCTGGGAATGCTGAAGTCCAGTGGCAGCAAAACGCAATTGGAATTCCTGGTGCTGGCCCAGGTGTTGAAGTTGTCTCTGTGCTAGGGCAGCTGACCCCAAGCAAATGGACTCAAAGGCCATGCTCGCCCGGCCGTGTCCCAGCAGGGAATTGGAGATGCTGTGCTGTGGTCATGGTGGGAATCCCGGGGTTGGAGGACAGAGCTCTGAGAGGTCCCTGGACCCAGACGCGTCGTTCTGTAGCGGAGCCTGGAAATATGCAGGTGACCTCGGGAGACCAGGTGTGAAGCCTGGGGTGTGTGGATGCAGTGGGACAGTGTGTTAGTGACTTAGGGAAAGGAGACATGTACACAGTTGGCTGTAGAGGCGTCACAGCCCGATGTGGGCAAGGCACGTACGTCACTGGACGTAATGAAAGCCACAACCCATCTGCTGTCTTTGAAGAAAAGATTTCATTCTCTTTAGCATGCGATTGCAAGGATGATGTGTTAGTCTCGGTGTGGTGTGAATAGTGTTAACACAGCGTTCATCCTCCGATGCATTTCTCTCCCTGCGTATCACCATGTGACAGCACCCAGTGTGGGGAGCAACTCGGACTAGACTGAGTTACTGGAATTAAGACTTATTCTATGCATCTGCTCTCCCACAATATGGCGCTGAGAAGGGAGAAACAGCTTCTACACAGCTGCCTCCAGTTCAACCAATAAACTGTAGGACCTGCTCCTGATTGGAGGAGAGCAGCGTACTCGGTGTGTGGGTAGCAGAGTTGGGATTGGTGGAAGAGGACTATAAAGGAGGAGAGAGACAACATGCACCAGGAACATCTAAGGGGAACATCTATCTGAAGGAACACCTGTGCAGCCCCCGAGAGAGCCGGCCGGCGGTGTGCCGCTCCCCCGCGGAAGTGGGGAAAGTGGCTAGGGGGAACCGCCCTTCCACGGAGGTGGAAGGGTCGGTAGCCAACCCGGGAAGAACCAGCAGCAAACCCGGGGAGGGCCGAGCAGACAAAAGAACAGCGCAGGGTCCTGTGTCGTTCCTCCACGAAGAGGGGGAGCGACAACCCAGAGTCGTTTCCTGGTCCTGCTCAGAGTTCTACCAGCGCCGTGGCTCACTTGGTTCATCCTCCACCTGCAGCACCAAAATCCCATATGGGCGCCGAGTTCTAGTCCCAGTTGCTCCTCTTCCAGTCCAGCTCTCTGCTGTGGCCCGGGAGTGCAGTGGAGGATGGCCCAAGTGCTTGGGCCCTGCACCCCATGGGAGACCAGGAAGAAGCACCTGGCTCCTGGCTTCAGATCAACGTAGCTCCGGCCGTGGAGGCCATTTAGGGGGTGAACCAATGGAAGGAAGACCCTTCTTTTTGTCTCTCCCTCTCACTATCTGTCAAATAAATAAAAAAAAATTTTAAAAAGTAGTTGTGAAGATTAAACCATTGGTAGATGTAAGCAGTGAATGGTCACAGAAATGGGCTACAGGCGCACCCAGCAAAGGGCCCAGGGACAGGCGCTTGTTTGGTTAGAAAACACTTGGCGCTCAGGCCTCCGGCTGGCAGCTCTGACGAAGCTTCTGCATGCATCTAGGGTTCATGGTTCCTCCCACGCATACGACGTCCATCTGGGTGACTTCAGTGCCCAGCTGTGTGCGGAGTCCCCTTGCTCTGGCTTGAGGTGTTGCCATGTGCATCTCAGCTCTGTGGTCAGTGGCCTCACACTGGGAGCTGCAAGTTGTCCATGGTGGGAGTAGCCAAGGAATTCCACGTAATCTGCAAATCAGGACTGTCCAGCCCCGAGAGAGACCACTGTCTAACACTGTCCAGAGGTTGGTGGACAGATTCTGGTGGCAAATATTCTCTGTAAAGGGCTGGACACTCTGTCATGACTACTCCACTCTGATGCCATTGTATAAAAATCACAGACAAGGAACGAACTGTGGGCATGACCATGTTCTCACGAACTTTGGTTCCGAGAGTGGGCAGTGGACTGATTGGGCTCAGGCCTTCCTCTGGTCTGGGCCTTCTTGAATTGCCCCAGTGAACAGGGAGTGAGTGACGCTGGCTGTGAGGTAGAGGAGGCAGAACCAGGAATGTAGGCATTTTCTGAACTGAGCCACCGTGCACTGCCCCAGAGGACCGTCCTACCCCTGCCCTGCATGCGAGGTGCGGGAACTTGGAGGCCGTTCTGTTGGTTTCTGCCTGTGTTGTGTCATCTCTGCTTATCAGCAGAAACCATAAGGCAGAGATAGGGTAAGGAGATTGCGAGCACGAAGCAGGGTACTGTCCAGCAACAGTGTGGTTGGAAGACTTGGAGCCGAGTCCGGGAAGAGACCGTTGGGGTCCGGAGACCGTTGTGCTGGGGGCAGGTCACATAGGTATCAGAGGTTTCATTGCTCTGAGGGTTCTTCTGGTCTTTTGATGTCATTCTCACACTTTAAAAAATACTTATTTACTTACTTGAAAGGCAAAATGACAGAGGAAGAGAAAGAGAGAAAGAGATTTTCCATCCACTGGTTCCTTTCCCCAGGCCAAAGCCAGGATCCTGGAATTCCATCCCAGTCTCCCAGATGGGTCCCAGGGGCCCCAGTACTTGGGCCGTCTTCTGCTGGCTTCCCAGGCACATTAGCAGGGAGCTGCATGGGAAACAGAACAGCCTGGTCTCAAGCCGGCATTCCAGTATGGAACTGGTGGCTTAAGCTGCGGCACCGCCACGCTGGCCCCTGTTCTGAGTTGCTGAGAAAACAGAACTGTGACTGAAAGACACGCGTTCTAGGTGTGCTTTGTGTGGGAATGAGGCAGAGCTCCAAGCAGCAGAACCTCCACACCTGTCTCATTTTATCAGCGAAGTTGGCTTCTCCCACCTTCAGCTGAGCACAGGCAGCCTTGCGGACAAGGTAACACGCCATGGACCTGTCATCTCCCACAGTGAGTCCTCCCGGTCTTTCTGGGGAAAGGAGTTAGGAATTATTTTTCCTGAACCCTGGAGTGGCCATTTGCCTAATACAGTGAGCCCTGTATGCAGCCATTCTCCTGGGACGCTGCAAGTCGTAAGTGAATGTTGAATGAAAGCTGTGGAAACCAGGCCAGCTCTCTGCTGTGGCCTGGGAGTGCAGTGGAGGATGGCCCAAGTGCTTGGGCCCTGCACCCCATGGGAGACCAGGAGAAGCACGTGGCTCCTGCCTTCGGATCAGCATGGTATGCCAGCTGCAGCGGCCATTGGGGGGTGAACCAATGGAAAAGGAAGACCTTTCTCTCTGTGTCTCTCTCTCACTGTCCATTCTGTCAAAATAATAATAATAATAATAATAATAATAATAATAAAAATAAAAGCTGTGGTAAAAGCTGTGGAAACCCAGGGACATTTGGTCACAGTAAGGTTTAATTCCTGCACTGAATGATACTTATTTCAAGTAGAGCTATTCTGTGGGTCCTGGGAGAATTAAAAATCGAGGGTGGACTAACCACATGGGTGGCTCTGTGGGGGCAGGACAGCAGGATGGCGTGGGGTAGCATGGTGACTGTGTAATTTACTTCTCACTGTAAAGGAGACAGAAAAGTACTTCTTAGACAACTCATTGTTGCAAAGCATCCCCACTGGCAGCCGTCACCCACAAGTCCTGGGCCAGCCTGATGTGCTTGGCAAGTACCGACTTCCACAATCATGGTACCTGTCACACGGTCCCCCGCGCGTCCTCACTGAGTTAACAGGAGAGACACCAGACAGTGACAAGCGGCCGTGATCACGCTGCCCTGGACGGATCCGCACACCGTGCCAGCGCCTGTCCTGCTGGTCTCTGCCACGCTGCATTAATCAGTCATTCCTGGAAGATGTCCGGCTGGTGGGAGCAGAGCGTCCTGCGTGCCAGCAGCACTCTGACACAGCGAAGGGTCGCGTGCCTCCTGCCCTCTCTTCTCCCCGCCATCAGCTGTCCTGACACCCAGGGGCTTTCTCTTCCTGGCTTCCTTGCTTCTGCACACAGCCTGTCCCTGATTCCATGCCAGTCTAGACTCTGAGATTTGTTGTTCTTTTCTTTTCTGGAGCACGCACATAGGACCTTTTGAGTCAACACCACTGCCACTGTTCGCTCCTGCTTCTCCCTGTGCGAAGCAGCTGACCCCAGGAATTTAAACTCTGGTCACTCAGCAAAGAGGCCAGGAGGTCTGGGCAGTGGGTTCTGGATTCTGTGCTGTCAGTGGGAGGGGCGTTCTGTGGTCACAGTTGGAGAGAGGATGCTGCTGCTGCCGAAGTCATCCCAGGACCCGCGTAGCACACACCTGCCCCTCCCCCGGTCTCACATGCCATGTTCAGTACAGTGTTCCTGGACTAGGTTACCTCCGTAATGGGAGGTAACGCTAAGGGAGGTGTTGCTAAGAATGGCAGTTGTTACTAGTTCCTTCATTGTATACAGAGATGAGGACGCTGCATATTTGAAGCAAGTTGGACTTCCTTAGAAAGTTGACAGAAGAATGAGGAGCCAGGCTGGGAGCCGCAGGCCCGGGCAGCTGCACTGGGTCTCAGTGGTGGGACCTGTTCAGTGGCTTTCCCTCCTGTGGTCTGGAAGGAGGTGGCCGCAGGATTTCCTGGGTGTTGGCGGGTTGGTTGTTCAGGGCCCTGGGGGACAGTGTAGGAAGGCGAGCTTTGCCCGTGGCCGGTCCCCGATTATCCTGAGAGCTGAGACTGAGGCAGAGGAACCTCCAGGGGCTTGGCTCCGGTGCAGGGACATTGCTGGACGCTGTTGGACGGGAGGAGGCGGAGCCCAGGGCAGGAGGAGGCGGAGCCCAGGGCAGGAGGAGGCGGAGCCCAGGACAGGAGGAGGCGGAGCCCAGGCATCCAGAGCCTGCATCAGTAGTTTGACTCCTTGAGCAGAGGACCTGATGAGAATCATTAGCTGGGATTTGGCCCCATCCCTTATGCTGCCTGGGCAGGCTCTTTGGTGAGAACAGCTGCCAACATCATGTCCTAAAAACAGCCAACAGCAGACACATTAGAGGCAGAATAAAAAAAGAAAAAAAAAAAAACCAGAAACCCAGCATCTGGTGAAAACCAGTTGAATCACCTGTAAATTCCGTGACCTGAAGCAAGTCATTTAATCCTTCTTAGCCTCGACTTCCTGGTTTGAAAGAGTGGAGATTAATGAAGTGTGTCTGCTGCCTACATTGTGTACCAGAGTCAGTCAATGAAATACTGATCATCTAAAGCACCCAGCCAGAAGCCCGATGTGTCTGTCCTCCACAGGTGCCAGCAGTCGCCATGAAGACTTGGCAAGACTGTCAGCTCAGAGATGTGCCATCAGCACTCGCTGCTGCTTTCCTGTCTACACTGAGCAGCATGGCCAACAGACTTTCTAAGTGGCTACCCAGTTGTTGTGCCCATGGCCACGTCTGTTTCTAAAGTGCTTCCCGAATGACCCCTCTGGGAACTAGTGACCCAGAGCCCCCGTCATTGTAGGAAGCACCTAGCAGCACACAAGAGTGCCTGAGTGAGTTCCTTTTGGATTTCCAGAAGCTCATGATCGGTGACCAGGGAATAGCTTTGGAGGCTGGGAAACTGGAAATGACACTGCCCGTGGTGGGAATGCACCGTGGCCCCAAGTAAAAGGAAAATGTCAGGAACTTAACTGTGATCAGCTTCCTGCCTGAGTATTCCAGAGCCAGGTGTGGCTTGGCTGGGTACAGCACAGGCTAAGACACCGCCATTTAACTTGTACCCCAGCGTGTACAGCATAGCCCAGAGTGTACAGCATAGCCCAGCGTGTACAGCATACCCCAGTGTGTACAGCATACCCCAGCGTGTACAGCATATCCCAGGATGCACAGCATACCCCAGTGTGTACAGCATAGCCCAGAGTGTACAGCATAGCCCAGCATGTACAGCGTACCCCAGTGTGTACAACATACCCCAGCGTGTACAGCATACCCCAGTGTGTACAGCATACCCCAGCGTGTACAGCATACCCCAGTGTGTACAGCATACCCCAGTGTGTACAGCATACCCCAGCGTGTACAGCATACCCCAGCGTGTACAGCATAGCCCAGAGTGTACAGCATAGCCCAGTGTGTACAGCATACCCCAGCGTGTACAGCATACCCCAGTGTGTACAGCATACCCCAGCGTGTACAGCATACCCCAGTGTGTACAGCATACCCCAGCGTGTACAGCATACCCCAGTGTGTACAGCATACCCCAGCGTGTACAGCATACCCCAGGGTGTACAGCATAGCCCAGCGTGTACAGCATACCCCAGGGTGTACAGCATACCCCAGTGTGTACAGCATACCCCAGCGTGTACAGCATACCCCAGTGTGTACAACATACCCCAGCATGTACAGCATACCCCAGCATGTACAGCATACCCCAGTGTGTAGAGCATAGCCCAGTGTGTACAGCATACCCCAGCGTGTACAGCATACCCCAGCATGTACAGCATACCCCAGCATGTACAGCGTACCCCAGAGTGTACAGCATACCCCAGTGTGTACAGCATACCCCAGTGTGTACAGCGTACCCCAGGATGTACAGCGTACCCCAGTGTGTACAGCGTACCCCAGCGTGTACAGCATAGCCCAGTGTGTACAGCATACCCCAGAGTGTACAGCATACCCCAGTGTGTACAGCATACCCCAGCGTGTACAGCATACCCCAGTGTGTACAGCGTACCCCAGCGTGTACAGCATAGCCCAGTGTGTACAGCATACCCCAGTGTGTACAGCATACCCCAGCGTGTACAGCATACCCCAGCGTGTACAGCGTACCCCAGCGTGTACAGCGTACCCCAGCGTGTACAGCATACCCCAGGATGTACAGCATACCCCAGCGTGTACAGCATACCCCAGCGTGTACAGCATACCCCAGGGTGTACAGCATACCCCAGTGTGTACAGCATACCCCAGGGTGTACAGCATACCCCAGGGTGTACAGCATAGCCCAGTGTGTACAGCATACCCCAGGGTGTACAGCATACCCCAGGGTGTACAGCATACCCCAGCGTGTACAGCATACCCCAGTGTGTACAGCATACCCCAGTGTGTACAGCATAGCCCAGCGTGTACAGCATACCCCAGGATGTACAGCATACCCCAGCATGTACAGCATACCCCAGCGTGTACAGCATACCCCAGTGTGTACAGCATACCCCAGGATGTACAGCATACCCCAGCGTGTACTGCATACCCCAGCGTGTACAGCATAGCCCAGTGTGTACAGCATAGCCCAGCGTGTACAACATACCTCAGCGTGTACAGCATACCCCAGCGTGTACAGCATACCCCAGTGTGTACAGCATAGCCCAGTGTGTACAGCATACCCCAGGGTGTACAGCATACCCCAGCGTGTATAGCATACCCCAGTGTGTACAGCATATCCCAGGATGCACAGCATACCCCAGTGTGTACAGCATACCCCAGGATGTACAGCATACCCCAGGGTGTACAGCATAGCCCAGCGTGTACAGCATACCCCAGGATGTACAGCATATCCCAGCGTGTACAGCATACCCCAGGGTGTACAGCATAGCCCAGCGTGTACAGCATACCCCAGGGTGTACAGCATAGCCCAGTGTGTACAGCATACCCCAGCGTGTACAGCATACCCCAGCGTGTATAGCATACCCCAGTGTGTACAGCATACCCCAGGATGTACAGCATACCCCAGGGTGTACAGCATAGCCCAGCGTGTACAGCATACCCCAGTGTGTACAGCATACCCCAGGATGTACAGCATACCCCAGCGTGTACAGCATACCCCAGCGTGTACAGCATACCCCAGGATGTACAGCATACCCCAGCGTGTACAACATACCCCAGCGTGTACAACATACCCCAGGATGTACAGCATACCCCAGCGTGTACAGCATACCCCAGTGTGTACAGCGTACCCCAGTGTATACAGTGTACCCCAGTGTGTACAGCATACCCCAGCGTGTACAGCATACCCCAGGGTGTACAGCATACCCCAGGGTGTACAGCATACCCCAGGATGTACACCATACCCCAGTGTGTATATACTGTACTGTGTATCTCCCTTTTAAGCAATCTCAATCGCACACCCCAGGTTCCCTTCATCTCTCCCTCTCCCTTCTCATTTACATTTTTTATTAATACAGAGAGAACACATTTCATGTATTTCATAGGAACAGTTCTAAGAAGATAACCCTCTCACTCTCAGTTCTCCCTGTTTCCTCTCTTGCCTTTTGTCCTTTAACTTTTGCAGTAAAATATTTTTGATTTGCTTTATAATTGCAGGCTTAATGCACCACTAGCTGTAATATTCAACAAATAAGATGTAGAAAGACCACAGTTCCACAGAAGTGTAGACAATGGCTGTAAACACTAGTCAAATCATAAGATGTCAGTTTGATTCTTACACTTATTTGTATTTTATATTAACTACTTGATTTCAGATAAAACAAATTATATTTGTCTTTTTGGGACTGGTTTATTTCACTAAGCATAGTAGTCTCCAGTTGCACCATTTTGTTGTGAAAGACAGGATTTCATTCTTTTTTATGGCCACATAGTATTCCATCATGTCTATTTATCACATTTTCTTTATCCAGTCATCAGTCAATGGACATCTGGATTGATTCCATACCTTAGCTATTGTGAATCGAGCTGCAATAAGTATAGGGGTACAAATAACTTTCATATCCTGATTATATTTCCTATGGGCAGATTCCCAGGAGTGGGATGGCTGGGTCATATGGTAGATTTATTTTCAGGTTTTCTGAGGAATCTCTGTACTGCCTTCCATAATGGTTGTACTAGTTTACATTCCCTCCAACAGTGTGGTAGGATACCTTTTTCTCCACATCTTTGCTAGAATTTATTATTCTTGTGTTTTTGGATGATAGCCATTGTAACTGGGGTGAGGTGATGCCTCATTTTAGTTTTCATTTGCATTTTCCTGACGGCTCGTGATACTGAGCATTTTACATGTGTCTGTTGGCCATTTTGTTCTCACTTGGTATAGAATAAACTCCAGCTGTCCATTTGTTCCTTCAGTCAACATTTATTCCCTGTCTCAGGGCAGCAGGTGCTGGGGACACAGAGGTGCCTAGAACTCCCCCACAAAGAGTGGAAATGTTAGTGGGGACCATACCCGAAATAAATGGCCTGACTTTGGGTAAGTGCTTTGCCAGAGCTGTGCACTATGTCTCATGGAGCCAAGATAAGGAAGCTATGACTTGTGTGCTTGGGGAGGAGCTCCCAGACTGAAAGACGTGGTTCTGAGGACAATCCTAGTGCCTTCTGGGATTGGCAGCAGGGGGCCATGGCTGATGACCCCTAATACAGCAGGTGTCTTGTTTACTCAGCTTCAGATCATCCTGCCACATTGTTACTAGATGGTAGCACTACTTCCTGCTCTTTGTGCTCTGTTGATGTGTTTGCATCATGAAAACTTGGTAACATCAGCTTGGGTGGAGGTCAGGTACCGAAGGGGCTGACATGCCCAGCTAAGCTGCTTGGGCTACATTCTCCGAGATGGAAGAGAGCTTATGAAATGGTAAGAAGTGCTTTATGGACAGAAAAATGACTTGGCACTAGGAATAGCAGCCTGGAAACACAATAGACAGACCCATCAGAATAAACCTGATGCAAATCTTCATAATGACAACCACTTGAGGAATATTTTGGAACAGAAAGGAGTTATGTTGGAAACACACAATTGTTCATTTACAGGCAATGGATTCACACGGTGTGGTATACTCATATGACAGAATATTGGACTACACCTATGTGACAGTGAGTGAACCTCAAAAACAAAGAAAACAGCAAGCTGAAGATGGGGCTATAGAGTGGGTGCTGCTCAAGTAATCTCATGTTGTTCATGGTGCCCCAGGAGCAGTATTTTCCATATCTGTGTAGTAGAGAATACAGAAATAATGGTGTGAAACATACCTACAAACTCTGCATGCAGGTTAGTCTAAGAGGAGGGCTGTGCTACAGCAGGACTCAGTCCGTTTGCTCTGTTTTTCCTTTAAAGATCACCCACATACTCTGGAAGAAGTATGGTGAGATGATGTCCATTAAGACTGAACACTGTGTACGTGGTGCCATTGTGTTGACGAGTTTTTATGTTTGCAAGTTCTCACCCGAAAAGAAGTTGGTCTTCACGACCACCATGTGAAGTAAGTTGTGGCGCTGTCCCCATTTTATGGATGGATCCAGAGTGGCTCACTGTGGTAGCCACTGTCCCCCCACCAGACAGTGGCCGGGTTGAGACTTGAAGTCATCTTTTGTCTCTGAAACCTACGGTTTTGGCCAAGTGCTTGTCTTATCATTAAGAGCCTCACCACTTATATTGTTTTTTTAAGTTTTTATTTAATGAATGCATTTTTTCATAGATACAACTTTAAGAATACACTGTTTCTTTCCCCCATATCCACCCTCCCATCCCACCTCCCATCCCACCTCCCTCTCCCTCTCCCATCTCCTTCTTCATTATGGTTCATTTTTAGTTGATTTTATATACCGAGGACCAACTCCTTGTTAAGCACAGATTTCAACAGTTTGCACCCCCCCCCCCCCACAACTTATAGAGTACAGTTTGGGAACAAGATTTGCAGTCGATTCTCATAGTACAGCTCATTAAGGACAGAGGTCCTACATGGGGAGCAAGTGTGTAGTGACTTCTGTTGTTCCTTTAACAATTAACACTCTTATTTATGACATCACCTAAGGTTTATTTATGATCACCTAAGGTTCTTGCCATGGACTGCCAAGGCTGTGGAAGCCTTCTGTGACCATAGACACCATCAGTATTTGGACACAGATATAAGCAAAGTGGGTGTGCCCTCCTCCCTTCAGAGAGGAGTACATCCTTCTTTGATGGCCCTTTCTTTCCACTGAGGTCTCACAGAGATCCTCCGTGTAGAATATTTTTGCCACAGAGTCTTGGCTTTCCATGCCTGAAATGCCCTCACAGGCCTTTCAGCCAGACCAGGAACCTCAAGGGCTGATTCTGAGGTCAGAGTGTTATTTACAGCGAATGTCACTCTAGTGGTCTGCTGTATGGACTGCTTCCCATACTGGGCTTCCCTTCCTTTTTAATTCTGTTATTATTACCAGGCACTTGATGGTATTTATATGATCACTTTCATACTTAAAACTGTCTGTATGTTGACTTTGATATTTAATATGATCATTTTAAGAGTTAAGATGGCATTTATACCACCGATTTTTATGGATTTGGAGTCCTGTGACAAGTTTTTAGGCTGTACCCTTAGACGTAAGTCTGTGGGACTCTATGCAGAACTATACTGCTGTACAGTATGGACTGCCTCCTCCATCTCCTATCCCGCTCCTATTTTTTAGTGGAATCTTTTTCCAATTGACTTAATATACAAATGACTAACTCTATGTTACATAAAGAGTTCAACATGTAGTGTGAAGAAGAGAAAAGAGAAAGAAAGAAAACAAAGAACAAAAGGATAAACAAAATAAAAAGTAACCATAGTAAGCTGTTCCTCAACCATCGTGTCAAGGACTGTTCAAGTCATTGATTCTAAATGTGTCAATTTCACTTCTGTAGCTTTCATATTAGGAGCACTATTAGTTCTCCCAAATCAGGGAGAACGTACGGTATTTGTCTCTTTTGGAGTGGGTTATTTCACTAAGTATGAGGTTTTCCAGCTTGCTCCGTTTTGCTGGAAATGACTGAATTTCGTTCTTTTTTTTTTTTACTGCCATGTAGTATTCCATTGTGTACATATCCCACAGTTTCTTTATCCAGCCTTCTGGTGATGGGCATTTATGTAGATTCCATGTCTGAGCTATTGTGAATTGAGCTGCAATAAACATGGAGGTACAGATAGCTTTTTGTTTACTGATTTCATTTCCCTTGGGTAAATTCCCAGGAGTGGGATGGCTATGTTACATAGTAGGTCTGTGTTCAGATTTTTGAGGGATCTCCATGCTATTTTCCATAGTGACTTCAGCAGTTTCCCACCAACAGTCACCACTTACATTGTAAGAAAGTTGAGTTGGAACCTTTTAAAAAAATGTAAAAGCAAGCTAGATTCTCCCCTTCCTCCTCCCCCACAGTGCACAATGTTATGCCATAAATGTGGCTTTTATAAGCATTTAAAAATTTCAGTTTTATTACTTTGTCAACTTTACAAGTCATCCAACTTTGACCAAGAAAGATGATGTAGAAATGGTGACATTTCCGTTTTCAGTTCCTTCTTTGCTCGTCATTTGCTGCCTTCTTTTGGGTACATGGAAATATACTCATTATTTTATATTACTGATAATTTCATGGTTTTCTCTATATTTTCATGCTTTAACAAGCTATTCTAAAACTAGGTCATGAGTTAAGAGCACTAGATTCGTATGCTCCATAAATATTGTTTAGCAGAGACGCAGGAATGGTTTGAGCCGTGGAGAGGAATTGTGTACATTTTTACTCAACTGTACTGCTGGAAGAAAAATGTTGAGACCACTAAGGACAAATAAGTTCTCCTGTACTCCATTTGCGGCTCTAAAATAATACCAGCTTTTGCCTGCGTTCTGCTTCACTGGAAGCTGCTCCTATAGTAGTTAGCTTTCTAATGTTTCCAATTCCCTTCTTTTTGTAAATGAAAGCAGCAAGAAAATGCCTTCAGCTTACCACCCAAATCAGCAAGTCTTCTCCTTTTCTGTGTGGTTTTGCCCCTAGATCTCTCCCTCCCACGCCTCTAACCAGGACCTCAGGTATTCTGTGCCAAAGACGACGATTGGTTTTTTCTTTTTTTTCTTTCTTTCTTTTTCTTTTCTTTTTTTTTTTTTGACAGGCAGAGTGGACAGTGAGAGAGAGAGACGGAGAGAAAGGTCTTCCTTTGCAGTTGGTTCACCCTCCAATGGCCGCCGCGGCCGGCGCGCTGCAGCCGGCGCACCGCGCTGATCCGATGGCAGGAGCCAGGAGCCAGGTGCTTTTCCTGGTCTCCCATGGGGTGCAGGGCCCAAGCACCTGGGCCATCCTCCACTGCACTCCCTGGCCACAGCAGAGGGTTGGCCTGGAAGAGGGGCAACCGGGACAGAATCCGGTGCCCCGACCGGGACTAGAACCCGGTGTGCCGGCGCCGCAAGGCGGAGGATTAGCCTAGTGAGCCGCGGCGCCGGCCTGGTATTTTTCTTTTTTAATCAGTAGGTTTTACAGCCAAACTCTTGTCTCACCATCACGTGATTGTATTGGAGCCAGGGGTTTTGGTTTTGAAGAAATGAGGAATTTCTGAGGTTTACATCTGAGCCGGGCCCTGGAAGAAGCCTTGGGCACCACACAGGTCTCACGAGGTGCAGCGTGAATCCAGAGCGGAGGGACTTGGGCTCCTCTTGCTGTATGTCGAGCTGGTCCTTGGAGGAGGGGCTCTTGCTTCCTGGTGTTTTGTCCCAACTGCCCTCGGGTTACCCTGCTGGGAAGGATGAGAGCCAATACAGTCAGCTGCTAGCCCAGGCTACCAATACGGCTAAAGTGGTGTTCAGTGACAGATTTCCTCTTTGTGTGTCTCCCTGCTGAGTGAGAGTGAGCCCAGACAGCAGTTATGAATATGGTCCCCACCGAGAAACTGGACGTCGGTGCAGTCGTAATTATAGGCAACCGTATCGCACTGAAATCATTTCAAGTTTGAAATCATAAATGTGTATTAAACGGTCCCTATTAACTTTATATGCTTACTCAGCACCGTAAATTCAGCTCCTTGGAGCATTGCCTGTGAAATCCGTTTCCTCTTTGTCTCTGACCTGGAAGCTGGTTACTGGAGAGTTGGCTTTGTAGTCTGACACACAGTCTCCCCTTTGCTAGCTTCTTACCTGAGCCTGCTCCGGGGTCACCCCTGTTCCTCCCTAGCCTGTGCTGGGCTGCTGCTTTCCCACGCATCCTGCTCTGTCGGCTCTCTGCTCAGAAGCCGGGGTGTTCTGGGAGGGCTTTGTCTTTCCTGCCTGGGATCCTGGCTGAGTCCTCGTGAGCCAGGCCTTATGTCCACCTGACATCCTCCAACCCTCCTAGTGGCTGGATCTGTACCACGTGAGTGTGGCAAGCATTGGTCGTTTAGTCACCCTGCAGGCCCACAACTCAGAAAGAAAATGTCCTGTGCTGGTTGGGGTCTGGGGATAAAGGGTGAAGAGGAGACGTGGACGGCGTCATGGCCCCTGGGACCTTAGAGCGTGACTGTGCTTGGAACAGGGGGTCTTTGTAGACGTATGGGGCTCTCGGTGAGGCCATCCTGACTCATTCTTTTTCTAAAGATTTATTTATGTATTTGAAAGAGTTTGAGAGGGCAGTATAGAATTTTCTATTTGCTGGTTTACTCTCCAAATGTCTGCAATAGCCAGGGGTGGCCAGATAGAAGCCAGGAGCCAGGGGCTTCTCCCAGGTCTCCCACATAAGAGTGGGGCCCAAGCACTTGGACTGACTTTCCCAGGCCATTAGCAGGGAGCTGGATCAGAAGTGGAGCAGCCGGGGCTCTAACCGGCTCCCATGGGGGATGCCAGCATCACAGGCAGTGGGTTAACCTGGAATGCCACAACGCTGACTCCAGTTTCACTCTTGTGTTTGATGGGAAGTTCTTGGTGAGGGGATAGAGGTGTTGAATTGAGAAGTACCTCGTACGTACTTCTTTTTCAGAATGCATGTGATCTCTATGATACATGTCAGATTTAAAGCATACACACACGTTCCAAAGGTCCGTGTAGGGCACATGTGTCAGTGCTCCTGAGGACACTGCTGTGCCCAGGAACCCACCTCCCTGAGTGTTCCCTCCACTGCCCGCCTCTGCCCTCCACAAGGATGAAGTCTGCTCTGACTTCAAACATCAGAAACTCGTTCTGGGGGCACTTGTTTGGTGCAGAGTGAGAAGCTGCTTGGGATGCATCATCTCCTTTGGTGTGAGTCTCAGATAAGCTCCCAATTCCACTTCCTGCTGATGTGCCTCCTGGGAGGCAGGAGATGGGTCCCTGGCACCCATGTGGGAAAGTTGGATTGCGTTCCAGGTCCTGGCTTTGGCTCGGGCCAGCCCAGCACTGCCCCAGTACTGCAGGCATTTGGGGGAGTGAACTAGTGGGTAGGAGATTTCTCTCTCGTTCTCCCCCCGTCCCACCTCCCTTCCCCACAACGTCTCTCTGCCTTTCAAATTAAGAAAATCCAACTGGGTGTGGAACCGAGCAGCATGGTCTGGTTTGTGTCCGGCTTCTCCCGTTGGGCTCTGGGCCTTGTAAGCTGCATTTCAGTCACTCTCTTTGCTGCGCCGTCTGATGTTACGGAGCTGATTCACCCATTCTGTTGAGGACGACCCCCTGGGTTTTCTTGGGCTTTGCTGTCACTTCCGGTGCTGCTGAGTTTTCTTGTGCAATCTTGCAGGTGCACACATGTATATATTTTGATCAGATACGTCTGGGTCTTGGAGTGGGGTTGCTGGGCCCTGGGGCACGTTTGCCTTTAATCAGTACTGTGACCAGTTTGCCAGTGTGTTATGTGTACCAATACGAAAGCCACAATTGCTCCACCCGCTCGGACTTGGCCTTGGCAGCTTTCTCTCCTTCCATGGGGTGGCGGTTGTGTAGTGGTGCTGTGTTGTGGTTTCCTCTTGCACTTCGTGCAGGCGTCGAGACATTGATCGCCCCTTGTTCTGCATGTGGGTCGTTTGGCTATGTCCTTTGGTGAAGTGTGGTTGCTATGGCCACCGTGTTGAAAACAGACAAGTGTGAAAGCCGGGAGGCTGGCTAGGAAGTTCTTCTAACAAACCACATGAGGCAGACAGAACCTTGGGGCGCGGTAGCAGTGGTGGCGCTGGTAACAATGGCCGGTTCTGGAGAGAATCGAGAGGAGACCAGGGCAGTGCCTCAATAAAAGCTCCCACCATCCACCACGGCCTGGGACTGACACGAGGATCAAAGGAACAGTGTTTGCATCCGGGAGAGGAAACTGATCCTGGCGCCACTGCCGGCTCTTGACGTAGTTTTGGGGAAGTTGTCCAGCCTCTCAGTGTCCATTTACTCATTTGTGAAATGTGGACGGTACTGGTGCCTACGTCAGAGGGCTCCTGGGGCGACTCAGGGGCGGTGGGGTTTAGAGCAGTGCTTACGCAGCACATAGTGTGTTCTGAATAGGAGTGAGCTGTTATAGCTTGGACTGAGTTTGGCCTTAACAGCTGCCCCACAGATAACCACAACCCACCAGCTCACAAGGACTTTGAACATTCTCCTTAGGTTTTATTTAGTTGAAAGGCAGACACAGACAGAGATCTCTCATCTGCTGGTTCACTTCCCAAGTGCCTGCAGCAGCCGGGGCTGGGCCGGGCTGAATCCTGGAGCCTGGAGATCCATTGGGTGGATGGGGTGAATGGGAGACCCCCATTGGGTGGCAGAGGGGCTCCCTGGGTGCGCGGCAGCAGGAAGCAGAGGTGTGGCGTGCAGTGCGCCCAGCAGGTGCTGACACCGTGCCCGGTGCACGCGCGCTGTCCGTCCTCAGCTGCTCTCCCTCACACTTGTCACTTGGAAGGCTCTGGGGGTCGAGTGCCTGCTCCTCTGGGACCCACACACGGCGTTTGCCTGCACACAGTAGGTCTGCACGCGGGGGCTGGTGGTCCTGCGGCATGCTTGCCTCCGCCCCTGCCCTCGTGGGCTGCATCATCACAAGTCTTGTGCCAGTCTGGACTTAGTGCCCCTCCCCAGGCTTTCATCAGCCTCCCTCGGCCTCCTCCCTTGGTGTTGCAATCGGAGTTCTGAGCCGAGCAGTGTCCCGGTGTGGTTTCTCAGTCTGTGGCCCTTGCAGCAAAGCAGCTGCCGTGTGTAGCCTCAGGTGCGTAATCTCTGTAACACTGGGGACGCCCCAGTACCTCCCCCAGACTTGGCGATTCCCACACCTCGAGGAGCCTTGGTGAACGCGCACCCTGAGGGCCAGACCCCTGTACCGCTGCGGGCGCTGCCTTGTGGCACCTGCCACCTGCCCCTGCAGCCTGGCGGAATGCGGGCTGGACCTGCCTTCCCTCCGCAGTTCCCTCTCCTCGCTCCTTCTGTCGCCCCCTCACCCACTCCCTTGCTGTTAACTAAAACAGCAGCCATCTCACGATTCCGCACAGGCTGTGTCCTGACAGCTCCCGCCCTGTTGTTTCACATCACACGAGCTTGATTTATATGGCACAGTGGAGAACACACAGCAGCTACCATATACTAGCAAATATAGGGAGATTCACAAGTCATAAACACACAATGCTGATGGTAATGCAATCATGCATGTTTTGGTTTCCACTCATTTAAATAAGATTTTTTTTTAAAGATTGATTTGTTTGAAAAGCAGTTGAGAGAGAGTGGGAGAGACAGAGCTTTTTTTCATTTGCTGGCTCACTCCCCAGATGACCACAGTGACCAGGGCTGGACCAGGCTGAAGCCAGGAGCCTGTAACTCCGTCTGAGTCTCCCACATGGGTGGCAGGGGCGCGAGCACTTGGGCCATCTTCTGCGGCTTTCCCAGGCGCATTAGCAGGGAGCTGGGTTGGAAGTGGAGCAGCTGAGACTTGAACTGGTGCTCACGTGCGACGCGGCGATGCAAGTGGTGGGTTAACCTCCTGTGTCACGACACCTTCCCCTAAAATAGGATTTTCAAGGGCAGCGCACCTGACATGCCCTGCACATAGTAGGTACTGAGCACATGTGTTTGGATCAGTGTCCTGCAAAACTGTGATGGGCTGTGAGATGGGCAGCTTCGTTGCTATGTATGCCAGTGTTATTTATAAGCCTCTGAAATAGAGATCACTGGAAGTTAAAAATGTCCTAACTGTAAGGTTCCTTGTACACTGTGGGATAATGAAATATTCAAGACCTGGCATGTTGGCTGCTTTTGGCTGCTGTCAACCACGCCGAGTGGCTTCAGATACCCCACCTTACCTGTCTGTTGGGTGATGGGGAGCCTGGGGTGCATGAAGGTTCAGTGCCAGCCAGAGACTGTGACGATACCGCTGGGTGGGCGATGGCCTCGATGGTGCATCTGTTTCTGCAATGGAGGCGTCTTAAGCAGACGAGGTCCAATCGTCCATTGTCCATCTCCTGTTGAGCAGGCGTGGTGCTCGTGTGGGTGTCCGGCAGGCCTCCCTCCCCGAATGCAAGACGATTTAGTTTTTCTGATAAGTTGTGTGTATGGAATATGAAAACATAAGCCAAATCCCTGCTGAATGGAAGTCCCTTCACTCTCAACTTTCATAGGAATGATAAAGGAAATCTTTCTCAAGAGTGAGTTTTGGGGGTTCCCTAAGGGGGCTTTGAAGGGGAAGCGAGGAGACTCCGGTTTCTGCAGCGGAGGAGCTGAACTCCTCCCAGGTTTGTGGGTGGCAGCGCCCGCCTGTGTTGTAGGACTTGTCGGAGTTGAGGGGCTGGTGTGGGAGGCCGGCTGCGGCGCACTCTTGACAGCTGAGCGCCCCTGGGAGGCACCGCGGTCAGTGCTGGCTGCCTTGAAGAGGGCGACCTGGGATGTCTCCTTGCAGCACTGAGCGGGTGGGCTCTGAGAAGGCTTCGAGACCTGAGGAGGGGGCAGGTGCCACGGGACATGGACTTGTGGTGTCGGCAGGGTGCTGGGGGTACCTAGCACTGGCCACGTCTGTGGCGCCAGGCTGGTGCAGGGAGCGAGCTGGTGCCACAGCAGGGAGTTGGGATGAGTTCTTTTCTTTCTTTCTTTCTATTTTTTTTTTTTTTTGACAGGCAGAGTGGACAGTGAGAGAGACAGAGAGACAGAGAGAAAGGTCTTCCTTTTGCCGTTGGTTTACTCTCCAATGGCCGCTGCCGCCGGCGCGCTGTGGCCGACACACCACACCAATCCGAAGGCAGGAACCAGGTGCTTCTCCTGGTCTCCCATGGGGTGCAGGGCCCAAGCCCATGGGCCATCCTCCACTGCACTCCTGGGCCACAGCAGAGAGCTGGCCTGGAAGAGGGGCAACCGGGACAGAATCCGGCGCCCCGACCGGGACTAGAACCTGGTGTGCCGGCGCAGCAAGGCGGAGGATTAGCCTAGTGAGCCACAGTGCCGGCCAGGGGATGAGTTCTTTAGGATCTAGTAGGTCTCTAGGGTCTAGTAGGTCTCTACCTGTGGGTTCTCAGCAGATCACTCCCCCGAGAAATACAGTTTATCTCCAGCTGGTGCGGACGCCTGCAGAAGCCACCCTCTGCACAGCTCACACTGGCCCCTTGCTGCGTCTCCTGTGGGTGAACCAGGCCTGCAGCTCCTTCCCTTCCCCACCCCACGCTCTGCCAGAAATCTCATTAACGTCTTTGCACTCCTGGCTTTTCGGCTGTGTGAATGATTCAGAAACAAATTGAAATGTCAAGTTCTCTATGGCTTCCCGGTAATATTAAAAGCTACCAGTTTCTATTAAATTTCCATCAAATAGTATTACTCAGGGACAAAAGATCAATTAATCCTTCTTCCTCTCTTCTCCCAAAAAACACTGATCAAGCAAGACCCGGCTCTGAGATCTTTCATCAGCGAGGTCGGCGGAACACGGGTGCAAATGAGACGGGCATAGAAACTTGAGCTGTGCCCCCTGTGTCAGCTCCGCCTATGATAGGAGAGAGGGACGTTCAGAGGTTTGATTGATCACCACCCAGGTCTGCCGTTCCACAACGAAGAAGAAGTTACTTCCGGATTCGAGTGGACAGCTCTGGAAAAAATACGACTTTATTTTATGCGGCAGAGGCCACCTTTACAGAAAGAGTAACCACCCTTTTACAGCAGGACGGGTATAAAAGAAAAAGACTTTTCCATCATGGCTTCCAACTACTCCCCTGGCACCTTTCCAAGGCGCGCTGGGCAGTTACGGTCTCCCTCTCAAGATAAACGTAAGGGGAAGTATCAATAAAAAAGTCATTATCATCATCGTAATTATAATAACCCAAGCCAAAATAATAACAATGGAAGTAATAATCATAAAAAACGTTATTACATCTTTCTTCTTTGGGTCTTCCACCCACTGAATCTTTTTAATGTGTGGGAGCTGTGGGTCTTCATCCATTCCGCCTTAAGCAGTAATTGCATTTGATTCGGCCTGCGCAATTTTACCCATAATATTAGAAGGAGAAGCGAGTCCTGCGGTGCCCCTGTTATTGGTTATTATTAAAGATGGGATCAGTGCCTTATCACGGGGAGCCATCGGGCGTCACAAATAACTTCCTTTCACTCACTTCCAGACCGCTGCGATCTTCAATCCATCTCTGATTTCAGCCTCCCATCTGGCTATTTTTAACCGAGAAAAACACTTACTGGTCTCGCTTTCTTAGGTTTTGATTTCGCCTTCCTTTGTGACTTACTCTGTTGGTTTCGCCCCCTGCGTCCAGTAAATGTCATAATCAGACAGGAACCATGCCCTGTAATGGATATCAACAGTTTTCCTTCCTTGGCCCCCTGCTCAGTGGTTTTGCTGGTGGGTTCCTAGCATTTCTCGGACGTCCACCGAGGTGAGAGCCCTGGGGCTCCGGTGGCCTAGTTCTCTGTAGTGTGAAGAAGGCTGGGCTCCAGGAGGAACCCAAGGAAGCAGATGCGTGAAACAAGCCCAGGAGAACCCAGGCCACCTCTTTTCCTGGGCCTTTCCTGCCTTCCAGGGAATTCCCCCGCGTGCTTTCTTTCCAAGTTCCTTTGACCCCGGCTTTGTCCTGTGGGAGTGGTGACTCATGGACTGAGTTTCTCTGTCCTGGGATGGTGACAGAAGGGCTGCAGCGCAGTGGGGGAAGAACTCAGACTTGTCATTGTTCTGCTTGAGTAGGTTGGAGCCCGGTTCAGGTTGTATCTGTAATTGAACATCATTTTTCCTTTTGTACATCCCAACACAATTTCTTGGGTAGGGGTGCAGCGGTGGAGTTACAACAGTTGCCCTGGGGGTTGGGTGGGCTCTGGGAAGACGTGGCCTTGTAGAGAGATTAGTGTTCCTTGCCATGAGGTTGCTGAGGACAGTGGGCCGTGTGTCACTTGGGCCACCTGGTTTAGACCACCTGGAGAGCTGTATGAACCCTTCTTTCAGCTCTGAGTTTTACAAAGCTAACGGTACTCACTGAAATATTTGGGCCGAGTTGCTCTTTGAGGACAAATGTTCACTCTGGCAGTCCAACGTGTCTAGTTGTGTCCACTGGTCTGGGGTGACAAGCTTGCCAAGAGTGTCCTTGCAAAAGGGACTGAGGTCATCCTAAGGAAAGGGACAATCAGCCTGAAGGCCACACAGTGTGCTGGCTGGACCCCCTGACCTCGTCACGTACACAGTGCCCTGCACATTACAAAGGACAAATGAACCTCAAACAGAAAGTTCCCCAGATACCCTCCAGTTTTAGAGCTGCTTTTTCCCAAAAGCCCTGAAAGGCATTGTTATGCAAGGCAGGGTTCCTCTGACTGCCTTTAAAACCTGAAGTAGAAAGGAGGCAGGTCCTAGTTGGCTGGGTGCACCGGCTGGCCACGGCTTGGGTCACGTGACAGTGCAGCATGCAGAGTTCCTGTGTCTCAGATGAGGGGACCCAGGACATGGCAGCAAATTGCCAACTCCTCTGGGAAGTGCAGGGAATAATGGAATGCTTTTGAGGAGAGCTGGTGGTCTTGCCACGGGAATGGGTCAGTAGACAGGCGGCAGAAACAGCCAATTCCTTTTGGAGTGCTTATCATTCACCCCAGTGCTATGCGTGCTTAATAATGTCCCGTTCTCCAAAATGGGAGTTCAAGATGTTCGGGGGTTGCTGACTGTGTCCTGTGATTTAACTAGCCCGTGGTCTCAAAGGAACACAGGGGAGGGGCTGGAGTTCTTCTTTTCGCAGAGAGGACGACAAAGAGGGGGTCATGTTTAGCGAGGAAACGGGAGATGTCGTGACTGAAAAGGCAGGGTTGTCGAGACCCTCGTACCTGTCCAGTGTCATCTCTCCATGGGTGACAAAGTGTGTATCATTAATTCTCAGTCGTGGAAAGCTTGGCTTTTTTTTTTTTTTTTTTTTGACAGGCAGAGTGGACAGTGAGAGAGGGAGAGACAGAGAGAAAGGTCTTCCTTCCATTGGTTTACCCCTCAAATGGCTGTCACGGCCGGCACGCTGTGCCGATCCGAAGGCAGGAGCCAGGTGCTTCCTCCTGGTCTCCCATGGGGTGCAGGGCCCAAGCACTTGGGCCACCCTCCACTGCACTCCCGGGCCACAGCAGAGAGCTGGCCTGGAAGAGGAGCCACCAGGACTAGAACCCGGGGTGCCGGCGTCGCAGGCGGAGGATTAGCCTAGTGAGCTGCAGCGCCGGCGGAAAACTTGACTTTTAATAGAACCTAGAATTCTGGCTACCGATGTTTCATCCAGAGCAGACATTTGCCACCCAGTGACGACAAGCGAAACCCAGCGTTGAGAAGGATTTGTGCTGAAAAGTGCACTCCCAGCATTCCCACCTTGCTGACTTCCCAGGTTCGCCATGGTGTTGCACTACGTTTTCAGGGTGACTCATGTTTGCACCAGGTTGAACCTGGCAGATCCTGTTTACTCTATTGGGGTAGAATTTTAGTGCTCTCTACAGTTCTGGGAAGAAGGTATTACCTGTATTCTCATTTTACCGTGTGAAACTCTAAAATTAAGTCATTTGCTCAGAATCACAGAGTTAAGTGGGAAGCAGGCACAGCGCATAGCGTGCTCTCTGTTAATGTGTAAGGAAGTGTACATGTCTTCAGTGTACATGGACTGATGAGACCCTCACCCGCTGAGTGCCACATGTGGCCGGCACCCTCATGGGAAAGCCCATGGTTAGACCAACCCCACACGCCTTTCGGTCGCTTGCCTTGACAAGGACTTTTGCTGTCTTGACTTGAACTGCTTGCGTAGGGTGGTTTTCGCCTGGTTTTGTGCCTTCCTTCGTAGTTTCTAGAACTGGAATTCTGTAGCCTATTCCGTGATGTCTGGTTTCCGCTACTCACCAGCCGTGTTGGTGACGTCTCTCTCACATCGTTGGAGTTGGTGTCCATTCCTCGCTGTGTGCCGTGTAGTTGCGGGTACACACTGTAGTTGTGTGTGGTGCTGCTGGTGGGTGTTTGGGGAGTTTGCAGGTTTGGATGTTGGTGGTAGCGCTGCGGTGAGCATGCTAGCACAGGTCTGAAGGGTAAACTTTTTATTTTTACATGTCTGTGCGTATTTACCTGTGAGTGGAGTGCTGAATCATAGGCTAGGTGTCTGTGTTTAGGAGGTACCATCAGCCAGTTTGGAACCAGCAAATTTGAAAGTTACAGCTGCTTTATATTCTTGGCAACTGGTGGTATTTTTGTCTTTCTCTTTTCAATCATTTTGGTGGGTGTGGAACAGTAGGTATCATGCTGTGGCTGATTTTAATTTTTTTAACCTACTAAAAAACCATTTTATTCATTGTTTCAGAGACACTTGGAAATGTTTTTATTATTTTATTTTTTATTATTTCCGAGGCTTAATGTACCTTATCATATCAGGGTAATATCTTTTTTAAAAAAATTCAGTTATACAAGTTTCCTGTATTTCATATGTATAGATGTAGGAACACAGTGACACTTGCCCCACCCTCCCTCCTGCCCATGCTCCAGCCCTCTTCCCCCTCCTTCTCAGATTCCCACTCTTAATTTTCACAGAGATCTGTTTTCCATTACTCAATGATCATAAAGTCACCCTACACTAAGTAGAAGAGTTCAGCAAATAGTATGAAGAAGAAAACGCTGTTCCTCAACAGAAGAGACGGGACTGTAGACAGTCATCGAAACTCAAAATGTCCATTTCACCCCAATACATTACATTTTAGGTACTCTGTTGGTTACCTCGGGTTAGAGACAACATATGATACCCGTCTTTTGCTCGTTTTCGTGTTTATTGGTTCTTTTGTATCTACTTTTGTAAAGAGTATGTTTAAATCTTTTGTTTCCTACTGTGTTCTCTTTCTTTATTACTGTATTGGAGTTCTGCATATGTTGTATACATGGATCATTTGTTGGGTGTGCAACGTGAACATTTTCTCCCTTTCTCTGGATTGCCTTCCACTTTTTTGTTTGTTTTATAAAGATACGGTGAAGAACAGAAAGGATTTTTTTCTGTAGCATTGTTCAGTTTGCCACTTACTTTCTTTCATGGCTGCTCTTTCTGCATTCTCTGTCAGAAGTCTTTGTCCACCCGAGGTCATGGGGACATTGTCTCATGCTTACTGCTGGCCTTTCAACTTTTGTTCTGTAATGCTGTGGGCTCGGGGCTGTATGGTGTGAGGTTGGGAGTGAAGGTATATATTTTTGTCCGATATGAATATCCAGTTGTTCCTGGGCCAGTTCTTTTATTTTCCCCACAGCAGTGCAGTGTTAACTTAGTTATTGGTCAGATGACCGCATCTGGACTCTGTTCTGTTTTCTTGGTTGAATTGCCTTCTTATCTATAGTCTGATCTTTTGCTGTTTTCATGAACTGATTTGTATTCCCCAGGTTTGCATGATCCAGAGAAATACAGGTTGCATACAGTATTTTAACTATTGTCTTAATATTTGTATACAACAAAGTAAAAGTAGTAACAATGTGGCATATTATTACATGCTAAGTTTAATTTCTGTTCACTAAATAATTAAATATATACTTTATTACACTTGTTTAAGAGATATACCTGTGTTCTAATTCTCCCTAATTTTTCTCTTCTTTTTCAAGGGAGTTTCAATTACCTGCCAATTAGTTCCTCTTTCCATGCTGCTCCAAGTCTTACTCCCTGCTGGTGGTCAGACATGGGCAAGCCCAGAATGAGCAGCCCCACTGACGTTTCCTCTGACCTCTGGGATTTATGAACTCTGCACACGGCCTCCTAGTGCATGGCGAAGGTTGTGAGACAAGGAGGCCTGACAGCAGAATGCAGCTTGGACCACGACAGTAATGTTATCATATTATTTTGGGACAATATCCAGCAAAGGGCTGAAAATATCACGTAAAATTACTTGGAGAAATTATTTACTTTTTTTTTCTTTTTCTGAGTGTCTCGGCCTTAGTTTTCAAGGGAACGAGCCTGGCTGCCCCTGTTTCATCTGAGCAGGTGCGTGATGGATTCCAGGTTGTGAAGAGTGAGGGACATGGAGAAGCCAGGGGGTGTAGGATGGAAGCCAGTGCAAGGTGGCTCATTTATGCAGTGTGCACTTGCTCAGTTACAAGGGGCATTTCTGCATTTGTGGAGATGGGCTGGAGCCAGGGTCTCACAACACTCTGTAGGGGCAGCAAGGACAGGGACTTGCTGATGAGCTCCCAACCACCTCTTGCCTTTCACTGGTCAAGCTGGTCAAAGTTTGTCCCATGATGTCTTTGGGTTGTTATTAGGATTGCCAGGGCCTCTGTGAGTTGCAGCTGGGCTGCAGCTGCTGCCATGGGTGTGATGAAGGTAATGCTAAAGTCCAGCCAATGCCTGAGAGGCTGAGACACCGGTGGTGTGGAGTGACCACCGGGTACTGGCTGGGCCCCTCCTCTGAGTTTATGACACTGCTTATGGGGGAGGCAGGCTTATGGGGGAGGGTTCCTCCGTGGACTGCTGCAAATGAGATGTCTTAGCTGATGCATCCATCATCCATCTATCTACAGAATGGAATCTTACATTAATTTGAAAGATAAAGAACACAGCCCCATCTATATCATTTTGAAATAACTTCCATTAAAACTTTATTTTCTTGTTTAGTATTCATAAAACAGTGCATTTGTTTTGACCAGCTATATGCTGTTGAATGATAACCCAATCTACAAAACTTTTCCATAGGTAGATCTAGATGATATCAGGAAATTCACACTAATTGTTTTTAGGGAATAGTGATGGGCTAAGCAAGTTAAGATTTTAAACAATAAATACTTGAGTGTTAAGTTAAAATTTGTGTGAGAGACCCTTAAGGAATTCTGGTCTGGCTGAAAAGGCCGTGGAAGCATTTCAGGCATGGAAAGCCAAGACACTGTGGCAAAAAATGTCCTACGTGAAGGATCTCTGTGGGTGAGACCCCAGTGGAAAGAAGGGGCCATCAAAGAAGGAGGTACCTTTCTCTGAAGGGAAGAGAAAACTTCTGCTTTGCTTATGGCTTGTCTAAATACTGACAGAGTTTGTGGATTCAAAAGGCTTCCATAGCCTAGGCAGCTCATGTCAAGAGCCTCAGTGTCGGGGAACGGGACAGCCTGGCCAGCTGTGCCCCTCCCGACAAGAAGTTTAGTGCTGGGCTTTTTCCACCCTGCCCGTTGCTAATTGCAAGATCCTGTTTTGACTTTAAGCATCCTGTTATTGCATGTTTCCCACACTTAGTTGGTAACATGTTTTCCGTGAATCATATATAAATAGGTGGACGGTGGGCGGGAGTGAATGAATGAACACTGGTAAAAGGCGGAGTGAATGAATGAACGCTGGTAAAAGGCGGAGTGATGAATGAACGCTGGTAACAGGCGGGAGCTGTGAATGAATGCGAGTAGTAAGCGGGAGTGGTGAATGAAGGAGTTGTGAATGAATGCCGGTAACAGGGCGGGCGTTCGCGACATGTAACGCGAGTCTGCTGAAAAATAAAGTGGAAGCTGAAAAGCCGATAAACGCGTCTGGTGTCTCCGAGGTCTCGCCGGCGTTAACCTATCCGGAAGGTGTACGCCTGCACCTCAGGTGATCACTGACATCATACAAAAGAGTGTTAATTGTTAAATTAACAACAGGAGTCACTGTGCACTAACTTCCCATGCAGGACCTCTGAACTCAATGAGTTGTACTATGAGGATTAACTGTAAAACTTATTCTCAAACAGTTTTTCGTGTGTTCAAATTGTTGAAATCTTCACTTAGTATAGCGTTGGTCTTCTGTGTGTAAAGTAATGGAAAATGAATCTTAGTGGAGAATGGGCCTGGGAATGGGAGAGGGAGGAAGAGGGGAAGGAGTGGGTTTGGGAGGGTGGGTAAGGTGGGAGGAATCACTATATTCCTAAAGTTGTGCTTAGGAAATGATGAAGTTTGTAATACTTAAATAAAAGGTTTTTGTGGGGAAAAAAATTTGTCTGGGAGAAGTAGAATGGAAGTATCTGTTTAGGAAGAGCTCATAAAATGGTATGGAGGTTCTTAAACAATTGAACATACTATTATGATATAATCTTGCAATTGAAATTCAGGGTATATACCCCAAAGAATCAGAAGCAGGAACATGAACGGTCTTTGTATTCCAATGTTGATGGCATTACTCAGAAGAGCCATAGTGGGAGCCACTCAAGTCTCCCTCCATGGATGAATGGGTACGTGAGATGTGCTTTGCACACTGGGAGTCGCTGTATGTGAGCCACCTTAAAGGCATTTCACCTCTAAAAGAAAGGAGCATCGACCACATGCTGCAAAGCGGAAAACATTGAAGGCATTGTACTACGCGAGGGAAGCCAGACACAGAAAGACAGATCCTGTGTGAGTCCACTTGCGTGAGGTCCTGGGGTTGACTGCATAGCGATGGACAGCAGTGGTCATTGCCAATGGCCGACAGGAGGTGCGGGTGGGGCGTCCTTACTCAAGTGCAGGGTTTCAGATTGGGCTGATGAGGAGGTTTTGAGATGGGTGGTGGTGAGGTTGTACCGCAGTGTACGTGTGCTTCACAGCACTGAACTTAACTCTTGGAAATGGCTGAAATAGTAATTATCTCACATGTGCATTCTACCACAATGGAGAGAGTTTATTCAAAAAATTGCAAACTGGATATCAGTGGGTATTAAATAATTATAGCAAACTGGATGTCAGTGGGTATTAAATAATTATAGCTTCCTTTTCATGAAGTCTCGAAACTACTGCCATTTTTGAATTACTGAGAACTTTGTGTACTCAAACTGACATGACTCTTTAAAGCCCTTAGAGATTTTGTTCTCTGTTTATTGAAAGTGGTCTTTTACAATTATTTGCATCTTTCTATCAATCATGTCTTGTATATGTGGAAATATAAAGAAGCCAAATTGGTTACGGTGGTGCCAAGACCTATGGATGTTTGGAATGTCATCGCTTAGAGTGTTTCTGGCAGAGTTGTTGGGGTCTGGCTGCCTTCCCGCTCCGTTTTCCTCTGAGTCATTGAAAGTGGTCAGTGTTCCTAAAGCTGTGGTTTCTCTAGAATTTCTTCACACATGCTTGTGCCTGCAGGTGTGGCTGCCACCTGGTCAGGGTCATCCCAGCTTCAGAGACGTGAACATTTGAAGGGTAAAAGAACGAGGCGACAGCTTTGTCTGGGAATGTTAATATTCACAACGCGTTAGAAATTAGGTCCTTTGCAACCACGAAAAGTTAGGATGGAAATGTTTTCACCTGAATGCCTGGGTGAGGGGTACTTCTGAAATTCCTTTAAAGGATAAAATGGCAAAATACATAAGTAAATGAATAAATAAGTAACGTGAGGAATTCCATGACCGCCTGCGGAGGGAAGGCAGGCGAAGACTGGGGTGTGTGACATTTTGCTGAGATACTGTTAACCTTTTTTTTTGCTTTGTTGAGGGTTGCAGGTTCAGAGAATTATCAGTGTGTAGGCACCTGGAAGACTCGGGGCCAAGGCACCTCCTGTGTTCCATCAAGCATTTCCCTGGACCCCTGCACTCCCTGACCTTCTGGGGGCCTCCGTCAGTCTCGCGTGTGCTGCCACAGCCGCTCTGACTGCAGCCCAGCCCAGGCCACCCCAGTTCTGAGCGTCCCCAGCAGTTACTCCAGGTTGATGATTCAAGGCAGAGTGGATAGTGAGAGAGACAGGGAAAAAGGTCTTCCTTTGCCATTGGTTCACCCTCCAATGGCCGCTGCAGCCGGCGCACCGCGCTGATCCGATGGCAGGAGCCAGGTGCTTCTCCTGGTCTCCCATGGGGTGCAGGGCCCAAGCACCTGGGCCATCCTCCACTGCACTCCCGGGCCATAGCAGAGAGCTGGCCTGGAAGAGGGGCAACCGGGACAGAATCCGGCGCCCCGACTGGGACTAGAACCCCGTGTGCCGGCGCCGCAGGTGAAGGATTAGCCTACTGAGCCATGGCGCCGGCTTCCAGATCAATGATTCTAACCCTCCTTAAGGTTCAGTCACCCAGTTCAAGCCAGCCAACGGCCACTAATTGAGAGCTCGTTTGCAAAGTGGAAAATGCAGCACCCTGGCTATGAATAACACCTCACGTGACCACCCCGATCCTGCTGAGGCTGCCACGTGTGCATCTGAGCAAACTTGCTGGTGGTTTTGACAGACTGGGATTTTAATATCCTTGGGGTGTAAGCATCAGGGGCTAATGGAGATGAGAAAATGTGTGAAGAGCTTCATTAAAGGGAATTTAAATAAGTGCAACATTCTAGTTTAATACTGGGTGACTTTTAAATAAAGCTCAGTGTCTGAAAGCTTTGATTTTTAATATGATAGTGTCCTTGAACTTCTAAGCAATCTACGGCTGCCCTGTGGTTTTGACTGACTTCACAGTTCTTGCTCAGAATACAAGGTTTTATTATTGTTTTTTAAATAGATGGTAATGCAGCAATTGATTTTTAATATGATGCGCTCAGGCATATTGGGTAGCAGGATCATTTTTATTGCTGAGTTCAAACGGAGGAGAAATGTCTATTTAATGATCTCTTTGGCTTCTATCCTGAAAACTTGCAAGAAACATAAGTTTCTTTTCTGTAGGGATGAAATCCTATTTAGAAACCAGAGTCTGAATATTTGAATGTCTCCGTGGAGGAGGGGAAAATGTATTCTAATTTTTAGGTGTGAGCTTCGCGACACATACAGTGTTTTTGTGCACAGAGCTGTGACGGCTGCAGGGATACAGCCGTGTCCCTCCCTGGGGCTGGAGGTGGTACAGTGCAGGTGTGTATGGGTCAGGTGGCCCTGGGGGCCTGCACCTGCAGACCTGGTGCTCTGGCGGGAGATATTCCGAGTCGGCAGGGTCCCTCTGCCAGGGCCACGTCACTGGGCTTGTCTCTTCCGTGCTAGGCTGTGAGCGTCCCTGACTCCGTGTAAAATTGGTGAATGAGATTGTCCCTGGGGTCCTTGCCTCAGACCAAAGACCTCCTCAGTGTCCCTGGGGAGTCGGTAAAGCTGTGCTGTTTGTCTCGAGCGACTGTGATGTCTGATATCCATGGGGAAGTGTGGGGGTGCCTGGGAGAAGCCCTGGAGACCCAGACATCACGTTGCCACGCGCGCTCTCCTTGTCTGTGAACCCCGAGCACCCAGGCCGGCACAGTGGCCTCCCCTTCGCCCATTCGGTTGGGGGATCCAGAGTGGCCACGCGGCTGCTTTTGCTGACAGCGTGATGAGGTCATTTGGGACGCGTTCCTTTACAGGGATGCAGACTTGTAGAGCGGTGGCGCTGCTTGAGGTGTGGGATGGCAGGGAGGCCCTCTGCCTGGCGTCTGGGTCTGGAGGACGCCCTTCCCTGCTCCACCGGGTGTCCATGGACCCCTGGCTCCTGAGGCCAGTGATTGCCAGGAGGCTCAGGCTGCAGCTGGGTGGCCTCTGCGTGGGGCTGCTCGGCTTCCTCGCGCTGTGGTGGCTGTGTGCCAAGGGTGAGCACTGCCCGAGCGAGAGGGCAGCAGGTGCACCCCTCCTCCCACTCCCTGTTGGCCAGAGTCCACTCAGGCTGCACCCAGAGTCAGGGAGAGCCCGCAGACCGCAGCTCTGCAGGAAGCGCCCGGCCCGCCATGATGCCTGTGTGGGGAGCTCCGACCCCGGGGCGGCCAGAGGCCTGGAGCGCTGTGGTCCCAAATTGCCGCATTGGTTGTGGAGCAGGAGAGAAGTGGGCAGGGTCCAGCTGCTCTGGACGCTTCTGCCCAGGCGGTGGTGGGCTGGACAAGTTCCCTGTCGGATCCTGGCAGTGTTTCTTCTGCTTTCATTGGTGAGCCTTGGGTCACTCACGTGGGGCAGGACGGCTCCCTCCGCTGGCTGCTCCGAGGAACTGCTTGTACCGCACTCACCTAGTTGTTGGCTGGGAGTTTTGCGGTGCCAAGGCTCTCACCCCTTTCTAGGATTGTTATGTAACAGTTTTCCCAGTTTTTTAATGAGCTGAATCTAGGGAGTTTGGTTGTGGACGCCATTTCTGGTTTCCATGGGGTTTCATCTGCTGGTCTTACTTTTATCCTTTTCTAAGAAAAAGATTACCTCCTGTTTGTTCATTCCCTAAAGTGCTGTATTTACTTTTTTTTTTTTTTGACAGGCAGAGTGGACAATGAGAGAGACAGAGAGAAAGGTCTTCCTTTGCTGTTGGTTCACCCTCCAATGGCTGCTGTGGCCAGCGCATTGCGCTGATCTGAAGCCAGGAGCCAGGTGCTTCTCCTGGTCTCCCATGGGGTGCAGGGCCCAAGCACTTGGGCCATCCTCCACTGCACTCCCGGGCCACAGCAGAGAGCTGGACTGGAAGAGGGGCAACCAGGACAGAATCCGGGCCCCGACCGGGACTAGAACCAGGTGTGCCGGCGCTGCAAGGCAGAGGAGTAGCCTAGTGAGCCACGGTGCCAGCCTGTATTTACTTTTTATTTATTTATTTATTTATTGACAGGCAGAGTGGACAGTGAGAGAGAGAGACAGAGAGAAAGGTCTTCCTTTGCCGTTGGTTCACCCTCCAATGGCCGCCGCGGCCGGCGCACCACGCTGATCCGATGGCAGGAGCCAGGTGCTTCTCCTGGTCTCCCATGGGGTGCAGGGCCCAAGGACTTGGGCCATCCTCTGCTGCACTCCCTGGCCACAGCAGAGAGCTGGCCTGGAAGAGGGGCAACCGGGACAGAATCCGGCGCCCCGACCGGGACTAGAACCCGGTGTGCCAGCGCCGCAAGGCGGAGGAGTAGCCTAGTGAGCCGCGGCGCCGGCGACTTTTGATTCCTCTCATTGTGGCTTTGCACTGTCAGTCTCTCTTCATCTTGGGCCGTTCTCTTTTGTCTCACCCATGTCCTGAATGTCATGGACAGCATCGGTCGCATGTTAGATGAAGCATGCTTATGCCACAGAACCATTTCTGAGCCAGGCTTCCCAGTCTTCAAAGAAGGTGGTTCTCGTCTCCCTCTCGCACTCACGTTTTTTTTCCAAATCATTTTTTTTTTGACAGGCAGAGTTAGAGAGACAGAGAGAGAGAGACAGACAGAGAGACAGAGAGACAGGTCTTCCTTTGTCTGTTGGTTCTGTTGGTTCACCCTCTAAGTGGCCACTATAGCTGGTGTGTTGTGGCTGGCGCACTGTGCCGATCCACAGCCAGGAGCCAGGTGCTTCTCCTGGTCTCCCATGGGGTGCAGGGCCCAAGCACTTGGGCCATCCTCCACTGCACTCCCAGGCCATCAGAGAGCTGGACTGGAAGAGGGGCAACCGGGACAGAATCCGGCGTCCCGAACGGGACTAGAACCCAGGGTGCTGGCGCCGCAGGCGGGGGATTAGCCTAGTGAGCCACTGCGCCGGCCCTTTTCCAGATCTTGTAGTAGCTGTCGGGACTCTGCTTGTCTGCTGGTTCCTCTGGGAAGGAGGGAGGCCCCATGTTTCCTAAGTGTTGCCCTGTAATTTATGGATTACCCAGCAGTCAAGCTGTGCCGTTCACTGATACGTATGAGAGGCCTCCTCTGCCTCTCAGATCCAGAAGGAAGAAGTGAGAAGACGTTAAGGTGACCGTGAGAGAAAACACTCCTGCCAGAGGCCTGCTCTAGCCCCGTGGCCTGGGGAGCAGCGGGAGCCGCAGCTGGGGTGTCCCCCCGGGCTGCCACATGGCTCAGATCAGCAGGCACCGCCACCGCCCCTCCCCTGCCCAGGCCTGTGTCCTGCCTGCTGTGCTCTTCTGCCCCGAGAGGGGGCGGTGGTGGTTCTGCATGTTCCTACGCTCAGAAGATGCTCCGTTTCTGGAAGGCGGGAAAGGAAACCAGGGAGGCAGCCCTCCCGCCACTGGGGAGTATCGGCTGCACGTGCGCTTGGGCTTTTTTGAAGACTGATTGATTGGTGAATTGGTTGATTTACATGGAAGGGGACATGACTGAGACAGAGACAGAGAGAGGTTTTTATCTGCTAGTATACTCCCCACATCGCAGCAACGGCCCGGGCTGGCTAGGCTGAACCCAGGAGCCAGAAACCCCACGTGGGTGGCAGGGGCCCAGCACTGGGCCATCATCTGCTGCCTTCCCAGGTGCAGCAGCAGGCGTGGAGCAGAAGCAGAGCCTCCTGACGGTGGTGTCCCCACTCCGGTACGGGATGCCAGCGGTGGGCGGGTGGACTGGAACGGGTGCAGCGCCTGCTGTGCGGCCGCTCTGGCCACTGGCCGTGGACTTGGCCAGGTGAAGGCTGCGGTAGGGCTTGTCTGCAGGTGACTGAGGACATCGCAGACCGCCACGCAGTCTTACAGACGCTGCGTGGAATGTGGAGAGAGAGCGTGCCACGTGCCAGCAGTACCAGCAGGGCCAGCCCCATGCACTGAAGACATGTTGGGGCCACATGCAGGAGAGGACAGACGGAGCAGGATAAATATTTGTGTTTCCAAATGGGAGCCAGTGATATTCTCAGCTAATTCTGTCCGTACTCACTTATTATTCAGAGACTAAAATAAAAGTGGGAAAATTTTTACAAAGCTTAAAAATTAGATGATAGTTTATTTGATAATAATCCCCTCAGAATTGGTTATTACCACTATTAATGACTTGCTAGTTAGAGTGTTAATGGCCCATAGCAAAAAACTGCTGGAAATGACTGATTTCGAAGGGATTATGACTTAATTAATGGTACTCCACCTGTCCTTAGCCATTTTTGTAAGTATCACTTTTATTGCCTATTTCGAGACCCTGAACCTCAGTTTATTACATCTGAAAGAATATCATCAGGGCAGATAAAATAGATAATAATTTGCTGATTCTGGTTAGCTTTCCAGTGTGTGAGAATTTCCCCAAATTATTTCAACATTTCTTTGTCCAGGTACTAATACAAATATCACCTGTGACTTCTGGCGGAGCTGCAGAGGGATCCTACGAGAGAAAAATGAGATGTTGATTGTTGGCCTGAACGAATGTGAAGTAGTTCTGAGTTGATGGCCGTGGCCTTGCACAGCTCCAACTTGCACTGGGTCGTCAGTGCAGAATCCCAGTGAGAGGGAGCGCTTTACGCTGGGGGCTTCTGGAGTCTGTGTGGGAATCCCAGGGGTGACGTCCAGCCACCAGCATCACGGCCAGCTCAGCCTTGGGGCCTTGTGCACTTGGGCTTTTCTGAGTTTGTTTGTTAGATGAGGTTATTGGACTAGATTGCATCTTGGTTCCTCAGCTGTCCAGTTCCAGAATCATAAACGGCAGTTTCAGAGAGAAAGAAGGGAATGTTTGTGTTACAGCTGTAGCAGGTCCTTTCTCAGAAAGCCCCCCCCCCCAGGGTATCCAAATTATTCCCTATACCAAACTCGCTGTTTTAAATATTGCTCAGGGCAAGTGGGCTGCCACCCGTGGTTTGCTATGACACTGCTGTTTTGTGGGCTCTCTGACTGAGCTCAATGGGGTCAGCTTTGGAGGGGCAACCCTGGTGCCTAAAGTTGGCTGTTGTGTGTTCACTTGCCTTTTGGAATATAAAGAGACAGACTCTGACATTCACAGAAATAGATGAGCACACCCCCCAAAACGTCTGGAAATTCCTTTTTCCACAACACCAGTTTAAGTAGCTGCGATTGTTAAGTTCCTTGTTAGTCTGCTGTCCGCTACTGCCATGAAGCACTTGGGAGTGGCTTGCTTTATCAAAAGAAAGAGTTTACCTAGCTCCCAATGTTGGAGATCCAGGTTCAGGTTCAAGATCAGGTGTTCCTGCTGGTGTGGTAGAGAACAAGTGGAGGAGGGGTCACAGGGCGAGCGAGCCAGGAAGCAGAGAGAGCTGTGGGGGTTTGACCATGACAGACACTGCCTCCCAGAGGCACAGCCCTGTTGACCCTGGACCATCTGCTGGGTCCACCCCCAGCACCATAACTGGATTAATGTTTTAGTCTCTTGGTATCATGAACTTAGGGCTTTAACGTTGTCAAGGGTTCTGAACCGGATCTTGTTCAGACCTAGGTTTCCTAACTGCGTGTTCCTGTGGGTCATTTTGGAAACGTGTCTCAACGGAATTGATCCTGATGGACTTGTATCTCATTCTCTAAGTCACTGATTCTCAAAGAATGGTCTGGAGGTTCTGGGAGCTCCAAACTCTTTTAGGGGGTCCATGAAGTAAAGCCTAAGTTTATTATTTATTTTTATTTATTATGAATTATTATTGTGACAATAATTTTAGGTTGTTGTTTGTCGTCTTCATTCTGTCTCTTTAGAGTACAGTGGAGCTGTCCAGAGGTTTCATGACGTGTGATGATACGGTACTGCCAGCTCCCTTTATCCACTGGGCATGTGTTCCAAGAACCTTGTGGATGCCTGGAACTGGCTGGCTCCTGGGGGAGTGTGTCTTTGTGTAGCATTTTCAGTGTCTGTTGGTCAGTCCTCATCTCCTCCTTCAGCTCAGGCCGTAGGAGTGAGCCCCGATGCTCTCCTCCTTGGTCTTCCCTGGAATGTTGTCAGTGACCTTGCACGTTTGAGGTAGCTCCAGGTTGAGTTGATGGAGACAGAGGCACATTCTGCAAAAACACTCACTGGCTTGATGTTAAAATCCATTTCCTGCAAGAGGACAAGGGTGGGGCTGTTAAGCTCTGTCTTTGCTTGCAAACGACTCAAGAGAAGATCCAACTCATGGCCTTTGTCCCGTGTAGCAGCGGGATGCCCCGGGTCCCTGTTCAAACCTGGCTGTACCTCAGAACTATGAAGGGGCACTTACATTTTAAGTGTGAAAATAACACATTTCCGTGGTTAAAAGAACAGTTCAAGTCGCTCAGAACAGCATTAAATGAAGCCTAACAGTTTGTATCCTTGTAGCATCCCTCAGGGGCATTTTCCTCTACTGACATCTTCCTTCCTCCTCCTCCCTCCCTCCCTCCCCCACCCTGCCCCTCCACAGCCTCCTCTGCCTTCCCTACTCCTCCCTCTCCTCCCTCTGCCCCTCATTAGTTATTAGGCACCGAACATTGTTCTATCTGCCAGGACACGGTAGGTAAGACAGATGAAACCCTTGCCTATCAGGGCTCATGATGACTTTGGAAATAAATCGAAGCTATCAGGTAGAAAGGTGAGGATTTATAGAAAACCAAACATCATGGACCTGAGGGGACTGTGGACAGAGAGAGCTAAGCAGGCCAGAGATGGGCGACGTTTCCCTTCAGTGTTTCCTCGTGACTTCTGCCGTAACCCTGAACTGTGTTGTAAGTCTTTCTGGATTTTGGCTTAAGCTGCTGCTGATTCTCACCCTCTGTCCCCTCTCTGTCCCCCCGACCCTGCCCTGGTTTTGTTAGTGATTTTGTGCTTCAATCGTTCTGTGGCTAAGACTCCAACTTGAGTCTCCCTTCTTGGGTGGCCAGAGTGGACGCTGTCTTCACACGGGGGCATCAGGTAGCCTCACGTTCCTGGGCTCTGCACTCGGATGCAACAGAACACGTTTCTCTGCCTAGGCTGGCATCCAGATCTACAAGCAGAAGCTTCCCAAAGTTTTCACCTGATAGATGACCGGTGCCCTGGCCCGTGGCTTGTCTTCCTCTGGCAGTGGAGCAGGGCAGCCTTCATGCTCACCGAGGGTCCCCTCCGAGCGGGGGACTCCTGTGCCTCACGGGCATGCAGTCGAGTGGGCATTCACCAGCTGCTTGTGCCCCGGATGAAGATACGTCCTGTCCCGGGGGGATTCCTGGGGTCTATGCAGGGTGAGCGGGTAAGAAAGAAAATGCCCAGAACAGCTTTTGGGAGGTGGTCAGATCTCGCCAGCCGGGATCTGCAGTCCATGCATTCAGGGATGCTAACTTGGGGTAAAAAAACAGGTTTGTAAGAATTTTTGGGGTGGCTTGCCCGGTGACTGAGAGGCTGGGCACGAGGCTGGGGCTGGCTGGGACTGGGAATGTGGTCTGGGGTCACACAGGGCAGGTCCCGCCGGAGACTGCGCCTGTGCCCTGGGCCCCCTGCCGTGGCCCTGCTGCCCCGTTCCTGCCTGCAGCCACTGCCTGTCCAGAGAAGTCCCCGGCTCTGCCCGGCTGAGCCCCTGGCTGCAGGGTGCCCCGGCAGGTGTGTCTGGTTAGCAGAACCTCCATCTCTTCCTGTTCCCAGCTGTGAGGAAGGCGGGCAAGCACTCCCTGGCGCAGGATCTGCCATGGGGATGATTCTTTGAGCAAAAGTTTCAGATGCAGGTGGGCCAGTGGCCACTACGGTGACCCAGAACCCAGAAGCCTGGGGGCCCCTTCTCCAGACTCTGCCCTGTAAGCTCAGCTCCTGATGGAAGCACCTGGGCTGTGCGTCTGGGATGGAGGCTGGGGCAGCACTGCCCAGTGGCTCAGCCCCTCCCTGTGTCCTCTTGCGGTGTGTCTTCTATGGCACTCACATCCCCACCGTCTCCCTGGGTGTCCTGAGGACCTTGCTTCCCAAGGCCCCCGTCAGCCTGGATCCCGGCCGTGTGACCCCAGTCTGAGCTCATCCCTACGTCAGGTGTCTTACTCTGAAACTGTCACATTCTGCAGCACTGAAGGTTCAGGCTTCAGGCTGTGAACCCTGGATGACTCGAGCCAGCCCATCCCAGAGGCTGGTGCTGGGGTAGCCCGGGGGCCACATGGGCTGAGCTTTGGCACTGGCAGCCGCCCCTGCTCTCCCACAGCAGCCTGGGCCCTACGTGCCCTGTCCGTCCTGGGCTGCTGTCACCCCAGTTCACACGTGTGCCCTCTCCCTGTGGCCGATGCATCCAGTGCATCATCGGCTCAGCAAGGAGATGCAGAGACAAGTTCAGGAATGGGGGCCCAGCAGGTGTTCTTCCCATGGCCTGTGGGAGGCGAGGGCTGTGTGCAGGCTGGGGTCGCGTGGGTGCCCGAGAGTGTACCAAGGCCGAGGCCAAGGCACGAGAGGGAGAGCCTGCAAAGGGGCCTGCTTCAGGCTCTTTGCAAAAGCTGAACAGATGACCAAATCACTCCCGTGCTTCTCCATGTGGGCTCTCTTTTCTGCTGGGCTGAGTTGGGCTTTTCGGCCCTGGGCCCTCGAGGCCCGTGCATCCTGTTCGTGTGCAGGCAACTCCGGTTCTCAGAGTGGAACGGGGGCACTGGGGAGGAGGCAGGAGCCTGCTCGGGCACAGCGCTGACTGCTCAGTGGCACAGTTCCTTCCTCAGAGTGCTCAGTGGACGAAAGAGCGCAGTTGCATCTTCATTTAAATCTCCATTTTACCCCCTACTTAGAAAAGCACATACTGCTGCAGCACGGCTGGTATCTTCCCACCTCCAGCACTCCAGAAACAATCCCTACAGAGCACTTGTGCAGGCAGAGCAGGCTGCTCCATGACAGGGAGGTGGCTTCATGGGGGGCCCTCCTGCACGCCCTGGGACGCGTGCCCATTAGTCCGCCTCGGCCCTCCCACTCCCTGGCGGCTCAGCTCCTGGTGTGCGTGGGGCTTTCTGCTGGCCCCTGCCCTGGCACACGTGACTAAGTACACAGTGGGGCTGAGTTGTTGTTGTTTATAAGATTTTATTTATTTATTTGAGAGGTAGAGTTAGAGGAGGAGACAGAGAGAAAGGTTTTCCATCCACTGGTTCACTTCCCAAATGGCTGCAATGGCTGGAGCTGGGCCGATCTGAAGCCAGGAGCCAGGAGCTTCTTCTAGGTCTCCCATGTGGGTGCAGGGGCCCAAGGGCTCTGCTGCTTTCCCAGGTGCATTATCAGGGAGCTGGATCAGACGTGGAGCAGCCAGGACTCGAACTGGCGCCCATATGGGATGCTGGCACTGCAGGCAGTGGCTTAACCTGCTGGGCCACGGCTCCAGCCCCAGTAATTATTTTATTGTAAAGCAGAGGAGACAAGTCAGAGAGCGTGCAGAAGAGAAAGTAGAGGAGTGGCAGCGCGAGTGTGTGTCTCGTGGCTACAGCAAAGCGCACGAGCCTGGTGCTTTCCCTACCGCACACCCTCTTTTTGAAGGTTGATTTCTTTATTTGAAAGTCAGAGTTACAGAGAGAGTGGAGAGCGAGAGAGAATGAGCTTCCCTCTGTTGGTTCACTCCCCCAAATGACTGCAGTAGCCAGAGCTAGGGCAGTCCGAAGTCAGGAACCAAGAGCTTCTTACGAGTCTCCCACACGGGTGCAGGGGCCCAAGCACCTGGAGCCATCTTCCACTGCCTTCCCAGGCCATAGCAGAGAGCTGGATCAGAAGAGGAGCAGCCGGGACTCAAACTGGCGCCCACATGGGATGATGACGGTGTGGAGAGTGGCTTAACCCACTACGCCACAGTGCGGGCACCTTCCTATCCTCCCTTGAAGCTTTGCTGTTTTGTCACTTGCGGGTGGTTGTGGTCTTTGTTGGAGACAGTGTTTAGTGTCATCCTTGTCTTCACATGTTCGGTGCCCGTTTTTGCTGCCCACTGCTGATGGCTGCATGCACCTGTTCTAGCCTGGGGGAACTGCGCGGCCCCTGGGTCTTGGGATGGGTGTGTGGGGAGCCCCTGAGGGCTGTAGCTTGAGACGCTGCAGAGGACCCTCTTTGTCAGGAGATAATTGGCAGATTGGAGGTGTTTTAAAAATTGTAATAGGCTGGCGCCGCAGCTCACTAGGCTAATCCTCCGCCTGTAGCACCGGCACCCCAGATTCTGTCCCGGTTGCCCCTCTTCCAGTCCAGCTCTCTGCTGTGGCCCGGAAGTGCAGTGGAGGATGGCCCAAGTGCTTGGGCCCTGCACCCGCATGGAGACCAGGAAGAAGCATCTGGCTCCTGGCTTCAGACTGGCGCAGCGCGCCGGCCGTAGCAGCCATTTTCGGGGTGAACCAACAGAGGGAAGACCTTTCTCTCTGTCTCCTTCTCTCTCACTGTCTAACTCTGCCTCTCAAAAAACAATTGTAATTAATTTATTTGGAAAGTAGGGGCAGGGGAGAGAGATTTTCCATGTGGTGGCTCACTTCGTAAATGCTTATAACAGTGGGTTGGACCAGGGAACAGGAACTCCATTCAGGTCTCATGTAGGTAGCGGGGATCCAACAATTTGAGCCATCAAAGCTGCCTCCCAGAGTTGCCAGGAAGCGGATTTGCAAGTGGAGCTGGGACTTGAACCCAGGCACTCCAGTATGGGATGCGGGCATCCCACGTCGGGTCTTAACCCCTGTGCCCAACACGTGCTTGGGAGTTGGTTTTGAAGCTACTGGGTGCTTGCTTTTTTTTTTTTTTTTTTTTTAATGTGGGTGTGCCATTTCCGGTGACTGCTCAACAGATAACCACACCCCCACATTACATTCTCCTAGGGCTCTGGAACCAGGATTCCAAAACCAGAGTCACTGGGCTGCCATCCATGTGTCAGTGGCCACTCTGGTGTGGCCACTTGGCTCCGATGTCTGCCTCTTGGTGTCTAGGGCCTCCCTGGGCCATCAGGACAAAGCCCTCCTCTCAGGATCCTGTCTAGAGAGACCCTTTACCCTAGCAGGCTGCACTCCCAGCCCGAGGGGTAGGGGCCAACCCTCAGCCAACCACACAGGGATCAAACATGGCGGCGCTTCCCTTTGCAGGGCAAGGCTGTAGCTTCCGTCTTGTCTTGTGTCCATCTGTAGTGTCACTCCTCTGTCCACAGAAAGCTGTCACAGGATAGTGCATCCGTTACAGAACAGCACATAGGAAAAAAGGGAGATTTTGCTGCCACACCCAGGGTGGATGTTTGCCCTGTATTTTTCCTGTTGGCTTTTCTGCTCTTTATTTTGTTCCTCCATATACCTTTTACTTAAGGAATACAAACACGCTTTCGTAAATGCAGCTTCAGGAATGTAGTGATTCTTCCTACCATACCCGCCCTCCCACCTACACTCCCACCCTCTTCCTCCTCCCTCTCCTGTTCCCGTTCTTATTTTTTTCTAAGATCTCTTTTCAGTTAACCATACGCATATGATTAACTCTATGCTAAGTAAGGAGTTTAACAAATAGTATGCAAAGAAAAAAACTGTTCTTCGACAGTTGAGACAAGGGCTGTTCAAAGCCATTCGTCCCAGAGTGTCAGTTCCCCTCTACAGATTACCTTCTGGGTGCCCTATTAATTATCACAGAGAAGAGAAAACCTACAGTATTCGTCCTTTCAGGACTGGCTTATTTCACTGAGTATGCTGTTTTCTGGTTTCATCCATTTGTTTGCAAATGACAGGATTTCGTGTGTGTGTGTGTGTGTGTGTGTGTGTGTGTTTTACCACTGTGTAGTATTCTGTGGTGTATATATCCCATACGTTTTTATCCAGTCTTCAGTTGATGGACGTTTGGGTTGATTCTGAATCTTAGCTATTGTGAGTTGAGCTGCAATAGCATGGTGGCACAGATCACTCTTTCAGATGCTGATTGCGTTTTCTTGGGTGAATTCCCAGGAGTGGGGTGGCTCAAACTGAGACGCTTCCGCACTGCACAAGGAACTCAGCAAAGTGAAGAAGAAACCTACAGATGGGAGAACATAGTTTCAAACTATGCAACTGACAGAGGATTAATAACCAGAATGTATAAAGAGATCAAAACTCAACAACAACAACAACAAAAACCCAGTTGAGAAATGGCCAAGCCAGTGCCGCGGCTCACTAGGCTAATCCTCCACCTTGCGGTGCCGGCACACCAGGTTCTAGTCCCGGTTGGGGCGCCAGATTCTGTCCCGGTTGCCCCTCTTCCAGGCCAGCTCTCTGCTGTGGCCAGGGAGTGCAGTGGAGGATGGCACAAGTCCTTGGGCCCTGCACCCCATGGGAGACCAGGAGAAGCACCTGGCTACTGCCTTCAGATCAGCGCGGTGTGCCGGCCGCAGCAGCCATTGGAGGGTGAACCAACAGCAAAGGAAGACCTTTCTCTCTGTCTTTCTGTCTCTCTCTCTCTCTCACTGTCCACTCTGCCTGTCAAAAAAAAAAAAAAAAAAAGAGGAAATGGCCAAAGGACTTAAACAGACGTTTCCAAAAGAGGAAATCCAAGTGGCCAACAGACACATGAAAAATTGCTCAGGATCACTAGCAATCAGGGAAATGCAAATCAAAGCCACAATGAGGTTCCACCTCACCCCAGTTAGAATGGCTTTCATACGGAAATCAACAAACAGGCTGGCGAGGATGTGGGGAAAAAGGTCCCCTAATCCGCTGTTGGTGGGAATGTAAGCTGGGGAAGACAGCATGGAGGCTCCTCAGACATCTGAGTTGAGAGCTGCCGCGTGACCCAGCCAGCCTCTCTCTCCCGTTCTTCTTCCCTGTGTCCTGCTCTGTCCTGTCAGCCCGTCGGCTCCCTCTCTCCCCTTCCTTCTCCCTCCTTCCTGTCGTCTTCCTTCCTTTCCTCTTCCGCCTGTATTTCAACCTGGCAGGCAAAGTTGCTGGTGGAGATCAAGTGCACCCGGCCCCCGCTGGTCGTTCGCAGACTTACTGTAAATCCCAGCGTATCCAGAGAGGGAGATGTAAGGAAATGGCGAGGTCAGACAGCGGCTCTTCCCAGTGCCCAGTCTTCTCGGGGGCCCACCTGGGCACAGAAACCCCTCCGGGCAGCCACGGTTTTCACCTTGCTCAGGGTGTTTGGCACAGAGCTCTGGCTTTGCCCTTGTGAATTCTCCCTTGATGATGATGAATAGAACCATTTCTGAACCTTAAATTAAAAGTAAACAGAGGGAGGCCTCTCACGTGTAACCAGTAAGTTGTGGGTGATCACAATCGTCGGACATCCACGCCCTTCAAAGTCCGAAGGAGCAGTCAGGTGCGGTGAGAGCGGGGGCAGCAGGAGGGCCGGGCCGTGAGGGGGATTCAGATGCAGCATCCCCCAGTGGCTCCCAGTGCCCCTGCAAGGGGTGGGAACTTTGCACAATGGTGGTAATAAGAAAACATGCAGGCTGGTGCCGCGGCTCACTAGGCTAATCCTCCGCCTGCGGCGCCGGCACACCGGGTTCTAGTCCCGGTCGGGGCACTGGATTCTGTCCCGGTTGCCCCTCTTCCAGGCCAGCTTTCAGCTGTGGCCCAGGAAGGCAGTGGAGGATGGCCCAAGTGCTTGGGCCCTGCACCCCATGGGAGACCAGGGGAAGCACCTGGCTCCTGGCTTCGGATCAGTGCGGTGCGCCGGCCGCAAAGCGCTGGCTGTGGCAGCCATTGTGGGGGTGAACGAACGGAAAAAAGGAAGACCTTTCTCTCTGTCTCTCTCTCTCACTGTCCACTCTGCCTGTCCAAAAAAAAAAAAAAATGCAGCCCAGCGTTGCTCCCGATACCCTCTGCCATTTAACTTGGCGAAAGCGGAGTGGAAGGCGTTGGGTTGTCTTCTCTCCTGGGCCAATTCTGGAAGCCGTTTCAGCACACAGCGCTGGTGGCCTCTCAGAGCTCCAGGATGTATGCGAGCAGCAGGGGAAGCTGTGTTGCAGTGTCCCCGTCTGAGCCGGCTTCACCTTTGACCTTCTCGGCTGCCCTGGCTTGCTGATGGTGGTGATGCACCAACAGCTGGTGCCATAGCGATGCCGTCTCAGTATGGACGGGATCAGTCCTCTAAGGTCAGAAGTCTCTGTTGCTTGCAGCAAGGCGGTCCCGGGGACGCCAGTGTCAGGGCTTCCAGTGCCCTGCCCCGCTCTAACCCCTGCCGATGCCCTGGCCTGCAGAGACCGTCTGAAGGGCCACGGAGACTCCTCTGATGCTGGTCCTCTTTCCCTGCAAACCTCCGACTCGCCAGCTCCATGCTGCGCCTCCGCGGCGCTCTGAACGCTGAGTGTGCTGTCAGCGTGCTCCCTGGCTATGCCTGGGCTCACCAGTTCTCTTGCAGCTGCGCTGTTTCTGAGACCACGCTGGAGGCACTCCCTACGCAATCCCACTGTTAGCAAGACCCGCTCAAACACCGCCGAGGCCTCTTTGGTCTCCCCCGAGGAGGAGACGAGCCCTCTGCAGCCGCGGTCGTCAGCGAGCGCTGGAGAGGGGTCTCTGGGAGCGTCTGTGATTTCGCTGCAACAGCCCCTCTGTCTTTTGTTCTTATTAGGAGCCCCTTTACGTTTCTAGTGTAGGCTGCGTTCCTAGAAGCTGACGGACGCCCAGAGGAAAGGAAACTGTTGTCCTGGGGCCTTGCGTTTCATCTGGGGCCCTTCTTAGAAGCTGAAGTGTGTGCACAGGGCATTTATGGGGGGCAGAGTATGGAGCCGGGGGGCACACAGCCATGGAGCGAGCACAGGCCGCTCGGACCACAGCAGCGGTGCCCTGAAATCCTGTTTCTCCCACCGTTCTGGGCTAACGGGAGAAAACTTGTGTATGTATGTATGTGTTTAGAAAGGCAGAGAGAGAGCTATCTGCAGCTGCCATCTGTGGGCTCACTACCCAGATAGCCTGGGGCTGAGCCGGGCCAAAGCCGGGAGCTGGAATTATTCAGTCCAGGTCTCCCGTGTGGACAGCAGGGGCCCTACTGCTTGAGCTGTCAGTGCTGCCTCCCAGGGCTTGTGTTCACAGGAGGCTGGAACGGGAGCGGAGGTGGGACTTGAACCCGGGCACTGAGATGTGGGAAGCGGGCATCTTAACTGCTATGGCAGGTGCCTGCCCTCAGGGCAGCTTTGCAAGTCCTGACTTAACTATTCTGCTGTGGTACTAGACTCGGAGCTCTGAGATGTCCAGTGCTCTTTGTGCGTTCTCTACGGTAGTGCTTCCAGCACGTATCCCACAGCCTGGTGCGCAGCAGGTGCTGAGTGGACGCTTGCGAGTGGGGGAGTGAATAGCCGGGCTGTGCTGGGCTCTCAAGCTGTGTGATGCTCGCAGGAGGACATCGGGATGCGGCGACTCTTGGTCACGTGAGTGCTGGGTGTGGTGTGGCTTTCCTTCCTGCCCTGTGCTGTACAGCTGCAGTGAGAGGAGGAGGGACTTTGTCAAGACAGGATTCATTTTCTAGGTGTGTTTCATCCCCGAAAGCTGGGGTTTGTGTCTGCACGAGGCACCCCAGGGCAGTGCTGGGATGAGGTGAGAGGGAAGCGAGGAGGTGACTGGGGATGTTACATACCAGGAGGGCTGTGGTTTGCAGATGATGGCGCTTGAGCGACCAGTGAGTAGCAGCTCTCAGGTGCTGTTTTTGCTAAAACATAAAGATGCCTCTAAAAATTAGAGCAGTATGAAGATGTAGCAGCCACGCTGGGGGCAGTGGGTTTCTTTAAACATGGAGGCTGCACACGCGTGGGGACCATGTTGGGGCTGAATGCTCCGTCCACTGTGTGCTTGGGGTGGGTGACTGCCGGGGTCGCTTCCCATGTCGGAGCTGTTGGGTGCTACGTTTTCTCGCTCTCCTGTTTTCAAGTTCCTCACCAAGAGGAAGTGCTACTTAAGTTCCCTCCCCCTGGGCTTTCGCGGGAGCCATTTCGCAAGCATTTGTGTGTGATTTGGTCTTTAGGTTGCCGCAGAAGTTAAGGAATGGTAATGGAGACATAGGGATCATAATATGGGAAACTTGTGTATGCAAACTAGTTTTCTCCTAATTAGAAAAGAGACAGCCACCACTAGGAAGCCTTGCTGTGGACATGTGCGGGAGGGCGCGGTGTGATTGCTGATGCTATCTTACTGTATTTCTGCTTCCATAACCTTGAGCCCATGCTCCTCACTCCGTTTCACCAGCGAACCTTGACTTCTAACAAATGAGTTGTAATCATTTGGATGTCTTCATCGTGGAAAGCTTACTGAGTGACGCAGGCGTCCTAAGCTCGTTGCCTGTGGCTGTGAGGCTGGCCTCAGAGGGAGCACTCCTGTGGCTCTGCTGTTCCTGTGTGCCCGTGGCTTGCATTTGCAGCTGGTCAGACCACTGGAATTCAGTGTGGGAAAGTCAGGGAGAGTTCAGAGGTAAAGGCTTTAGGGGACACACAGACTGAGGCTGTTTTCTTTGGACTTTTTAATATTATGATGTTTATTAAAAATTATTTATTTGGGGGAGAGAGAGAATGAATGAACAAGAACTCTCTCATCCGTTGGTTCACTCCCCACGTGTTGAGCTGGAAGCTTGATCAGTCTCCCTGATGGAGTGACCCAACTTGGCACTGACCCACGTGGCAAGTGACCCAACGGCTTGAGTCATCACCGTTGCCTCCCAGAATCTGCATCCTCAGGGAGCTGGAGCCAGTCCCTGCGACGGGCTGTGGGTGTCTTGGCTGCTAGGCTGAATGCCCACTGCCGTATCCTGGTCTTACTTGCTGCTGCTTCTCCGTGTGTGTATCCTGCCATTTCTTTAGCTCTCTAGTGTTGATTTTCTATAATATTCTTTTTTTATTTTTATTTTTTTGACAGGCAGAGTAAACAGTGAGAGAGAGACAGAGAGAAAGGTCTTCCTTTGCCGTTGGTTCACCCTCCAATGGCCGCCGCGTTCGGCGCGCTGTGGCAGGCGCACCACACTGATCCGATGGCAGGAGCCAGGTGCTTCTCCTGGTCTCCCATGGGGTGCAGGGCCCTAGCACTTGGGCCATCCTCCACTGCACTCCCTGGCCACAGCAGAGAGCTGGCCTGGAAGAGGGGCAACCGGGACAGAATCCGGCACCCTGACCAGGACTAGAACCTGGTGTGCCGGCGCCGTTAGGCGGAGAATTAGCCTGTTGAGCCACGGCACCGGCTCTAGTGTTGATTTTCATTACCTGCTTGCTACCCACTGAAGAGACCCTAATGTAATGGACTTTAATGAAGAATCTGAACATTGACGGCGTGAGGAGGAGCAGGGTCCTAGAGCGGCACTTTCCACGGGCAGCCTAGTGCAAACCACAGAGGCAGGTAAACAATTTCTAGTAGCCACATTCCAAAAGTAAACAAGGAAAAGCAAGAAATTAATTTTAATGCTATATTTAGTTCAGTAAATCCAAAGATGAATAACTTACACGCTTGTTTAAAAAAACATTGATCTGTTTGTATATAAGCTTTCATTATCCAGAGTAAAATGCATGTGTGTTTTATATTTAAAGCACATTTCATTTCATATACTACGTTTTCATCAGAGGCAGCTTGACTTCTATTCAGATTTGGTAAAACTGCACTTCCAAACACATTCCAAAGGCTGCCCGTGTAAACACTGCAGGCCTGGATCCACGCTTCTCACAGGCGGAACACAGAGCTATCAACCCGGGAGCCCCTGTGCACACCTCCATCCTCACCACGAGGGGGCGCCCTGGCGGTAGGAGGACGTGCCCACCACCAGGAGTTAGTGCCGAGAATCCTGAAGAGAACAAGGAGGTAGTTCCCCTTGGGAACTGCGGAACCCAAAGGAAGGCTGTGAGTCCTCGGAGCCTGCGGCTTGGGCTTCAGTCCCACCTGTCCCTGGTCATGGCTGCAGATAAGGGAGTCTGCCGGCCCTGCCCGAGCAGTGCCCAGGAACAGGGTCTCAGAACCTCATGAGGAGCCCGAGGGCCGAGCGCCAACCTGGGCGCTTGGGAGCAGCGGGTAGAAAGGGACTTGCAGTGGGGAGGAACAGGAAGTAGCTGGTGTAGACGAAGTGGAAACACCCCCACTGCAAGCAGCCCATCCTGGGATCTGCAGGTTCGGGGTCCAGCCAGAGGGCCCCGGCTCCGGGCTCCCCTGACTGTGCGTGCGCTCCACTGAGCCCTTTGGGAAGGAAGCAGCTCGCTTGCCTAGATTACAGGAAAACAAGCGGGAGTTCAGCTCTGTTTGAACCGGTTTCCAGCTGCCATGGCGTTGATGAGCACTGGGGTCTCAGGGAGAGAATATTTTTGTCTTCAGCTCCTGAATGGATGGTTCTACGTTGAGGGCAGCTGAAGATTTGCGGACTGAGCCAGGTGCCCGTTTACCCTGTTCTACAGCCTCCGTGCCCTTCGCTGGACCTCCCTGCAAATGGCACAAAGAGGGGCTGAGCCATGTCCACCTGTGCTCCCCCCCCCCCCGCCCCCGGAATGAAGCCGTCCCCGCAGGAGCCTGCACTAGTGTGAGCTCCTGAACTTTTGTAGGAGGCCCTTGCCGTGGAGACCCTCTAGGGGCCTGCGTGCAGCCCGGGCAGGGTGCATCTGGCGCTTCTGCCTGGACAGGGGGGCCTGCACCACAGGCAGAGGTTCTGCCCCCACCCCCAGCTCCTCTGTGGGAGCCAAGCAGGTCTTTGGATCGGGTTGGGCAGACGTGGCCATGCCCTCTCCATCTCTGTTTGGGCAGCCTCTGCACACGGCACTTTGGGATTCTGGTGTCTTGCAGGTGCAGTTGCTTTTTAGGCACAGGAGATGCTCGGCTCACACGTGGGTGGTCCTGGGTAGGTGGGGGTGTCCCTAATAGGGGAGCAGGAGGTCTTCTGCTCCTAGGGTCTGGGTGCTCCTTGCTGCAGATTGGGTGGGAGCTGGGGCTGATGGGTCCTGTCAGGCTGGGAGGGGCTGGGTTTAGTGAGTCCTGCTTCTGTCCGGCCTCAGACCTTGCAGGTGAGACCAGAGCAGTTGAGCCATTGTGGCCGCTGGGCGCCGTCGGGCCTGGTTGCTTGCCTCAGCTCGGATGCTCCATCGCAGGCGAGTGGGATTGTTTTGAAGGAAAGATGCGTGTGCCTGCCGACTGCTGCCCGTGTTGGAACACTTTCCAAAGTGGTGGATTCGTCAGCGCCTGCAGGGCTCTGAAGCTCTGTGTAGTGGGAGCCCATTAGCTGCTTCCTGGCAGGGCGCTGTGTTTGGGTTCTCATCACACAGCGGTTGGAACGCGCCGTGGAATTAGCACGAAACAACGCCAGCTTTTTTGTTTGGCCGATTTGGCCTATCCAGGGCCTGTTGTGAGCAGCGGACTGACAGGCTGGGGGCGGGGGAGGAAAGGAGACATCCAGGGACGGCTTTGACACGGGATTTCTCACTGAACAGGAAAACCGCCCGTTCCTTTGCCACTCTCCCTTCCTGCCTTAATTCAGACGTCGAGCCTCGGCACGGCAGATCTCAGGTGAAAGGGAATCCTGTGTGTGCGAACTCCGCCTGCCCCCTCTGCCGCCCCAGCTGGGGAAGGCAGAGGTCAAGGTCAGGTGCTTTCTGCTTTCTGACTCCGCCCGAGACTGTGACTGCACCGAAGGCAGCCGCACAGGTGACTGAAGCGGGTCCTGTGGGACGTGGCGGTAATCAAGACGTAAATGACAGGCCGTTCAGACGCAGCTGCTGCAGAGCGGGCTCTGGAGGTGTCGCCCTTTCAGTGCGAATCCTCGGAGCCGTCTGATCCGTGCCTTGCGGCAAGTCCCTGGCAGATGGTTCATTGTTTGTGCGTTCCCTCCTCTGGGGCCGCACATTAGGTTAAAATATCACAAATAGCGGCCATTACGCGGTGCGTGGCAGGAGCTGTCGCCCTCGGTGGCAGTTGGAGGGAACGTGACATGTTTAGAGACGCTGTCACCAGTGTTCACACTCAGATCTGGAGGCATGGGGTTACCAGCAGACCCGGCACGCGGCGTGCACTTTGCTGCCTTGCCGGCAAAGGTTACCCTTAGCAATGCGTGTTCTGCAAACGTCCCTCGTCCCCGCTGCCTCCTAACGGGCAGTTGTGGGGTGGGTGTGGCCTCACGACGAGTGTCCCTTCTCTGCCCTTGCTGTGTGTGTGTCCAGTTATGTCTTGTCCAGGCAGCACCCGTGGGTCTGAGCTGAGCCACCGTTCGTGTTTTCCATCCAAGGTTAGTGCAGGAACACGAGTCCTCCAGAACTCCTTAGGATGTGGTCACGGGGACAGCGCGAGTGCTGGCAGGATCACTCAGCCTCCTGCTCGTCACGTGGCCAGACGGTAGCATCAGAGCTCCAAACGGCCAGCCCCTCCCCACCCACCCCGCCAACGCCTCTTCCACCCTGTAACAACCACATACTTTTTTTTTTAAAAGAGATTTTTTATTTATTTGAAAATCAGAGTTACACAGAGAGAGAAGGAGAGGCAGAGAGAGAGAGAGAGAGAGATCTTCCATCTGCTGGTTCACTTGCCAAATGGCTGCAACCTCCTTGGCTGGGCCAGGCGAAAGCCAGGAGCCAGCAGCTTCATCTGGGTCCCCTGCTTGGGTTGCAGGGATCCAAACACTTGGGCCATCTTCTGCTTTTTTCCCAGGAGCATTAGCTGGGAGCTGGATTAGAAGCGGAGCAGCCAGGAGTTTTCGGGAGTGCAGCTGCTGGCTTCGTCTGTGGCACCATGGTGCCCGACCCTGTTCAGTGCCGTCCAAGCCTTTGTCCTATGAAGCATTTTGCACGCGTCATCGTCACGTGCTCTTGTGGGAAGTGAGAGCCCAGGTCGTGGAGTTGAGTGAGACGCTGGGTAGAAGGGCAGCATCGCTGAGCAGGGTGGTGCATGTGGCTTGGCTGTCAGCCCCCGGCCCACTCGTGTGGCAGACCCACACAGGTCCCTTCCCTCCCAGTTGGACAGGCTGGGATGGGGGCCTGTGGCCCCTCATGCTGCTGAGAGGCCTCTGATACTCGGAGGGAGTGTGGGGGAGGGAAATTGCGGTCACAGCTGAGCCTCAGGCAGCCCAGGAGCCCGGTGCCGGGCACGGGGCTGAATGGGGTCCTGGGGTTCAGCGTCGGACCTGAAGTGCTACTGTTCCTCTCTGCTGACTGATTCTGGCAGGGGTGCTTTCTGACTGTGTAGTCGTCTGTTTTGTGGAGTAAGTCATTTTATTTTTGCTAATTCTAAATCGTACTAGCCTTTGACTCAATGCCAGGCTCTGCCAGGCTCAATGCCGGGACTGGAGGAGAGAGTGGTGCCCGTCCTGGACAGCTCCTGTTCTCAGAGACCTTTGGGGTCACCTGGGGGCAGCCGATCCCTGGGTACCCTGGGTGGACTTGGTTCCCTGACCTCTCAGCCTAGCTCTGCCCTGTGTGAGATCCCGTCCTGTCTCCATGGCTTCCTCTGCTGCCCGCAGGGCCGCTGTCTCTGGGTGAGAATAAAAGTTGAATGATTGCTGGTTTTTGGTTCATTCAGGAAAGTTATTGTAGATCAGGTCAGTTTCCAGAGTTCTCCTGTTTTGCACGATCATTGAAAGTGCAGAATTTTCCACATTTTTATGAAAAATCTCATGACTATTCATTTTTACTAAAAGCTTATGATGATGTCACATTGACTAGAGAATTATTCTTTAGCCCATCCTAGTTTACTATCTGTTACACATATCTATTTTCCTCACACACAAGGGAGTTCAGCAGTTGTAAAGGCGTGGTTTGATGAGTTTCTATGTTTCATTGTGTTACCGCCACAACCCTGGAACACACCTGTTGTTTCACAATGTTCTCTGGTGTCCGTTTATGGCCGTGCCCTCTCCCCACAGCAACCTATGATCTACCTGTGTCTCTCCAGTTTTTTAGAAATTCAGCACATATTCTTTTGTGTTCAGTTGCAATGACGTATTTTACGTAGCATGGCAAAACAGAATTAAGGTTGTAGACTTATTCAAAACTGCTAATGAGCTGACATTGAAATAGGGAGTCTGTCCTGGACTTTAGGTGGTTCTCAGTGACTGCTATGTGTTACAGCAAGTGGAGGCTCCCTCCTGGCCGCTGCAGAGAACCAGAGACCTGGCGGTTTGAGAAGTACTTGACTCACCACTGGCAGCTCTGAAGATAGAAGGAATGCAGGAATCCTCGAGAACCTCAAAAGGCTAAGAGATGGTTTTCTCTTAGGACCACCAGACAGAAACACACACCGTGGTTTTAGCCCAGTGCATGCTGAAATGTTTTTTAAATTAAGATTTATTTATTTGAAAGGGGGAAGGAGGAAGGAAGAGAGAGAGATAGAGAGAGACCGACTGACTGACTGACCGACTGACTGACCGACCTTCCATTTGTTGGTTTATTCTCCAAATGCCTGTAACAGCTGGGGCTGGGGCTGGGGCAGGCTGAGGTTAGGAGTCAGGAACTCCATTCAAGACTCCCACATGGGTAGCAGGGGCCCAAGTACTTGGGCTTCATCTGCTGTCTGCCAAACACATTAGCAGGAAGTTGGATCACAGACACAGAGTAGCTGGGGCTTGATTCTGATATTTGGAAATGGAGGCTTAACTTTCTGTGCCACACACCAACTCCTATGCAGGCTTCTAACCCACTGAACTCGAGGATCCTGAAGCTGGGTTGTTTGGGGCCACTACATTTGTTTTTTAAAAATTTTTTTATTTACTTGACAGGTAGAGTTATAGACAGTGAGAGAGAGAGACAGAGAGAAAGGTCTTCCTTCCGTTGGTTCACTCGCCAAATGGCCACTACGGATGGTGCTGTGACAATCCGAAGCCAGGAGCTAGGTGCTTCTCCTGGTCTCCCATGGGGTGTAGGACCCAAGCACTTGGGCCATCCTCCACTGTACTCCCAGGCCACAGCAGAGAACTGGACTGGAAGAGGAGCAACTGGGACTAGAACAAGCGCCCATATGGGATGCCGGTGCTGCAGGTGGAGGATTAACCAAGTGAGCCATGGCGCCAGCCCCACTACATTTGTTGTACTTTGGAAGGGCAATCAAAGAAGAAGCGCATGGGCCAGCGGCGAGCAGGTGGACGACTGGGTCACCTGGGAGGTGTGGTCAGCCTCGTGAAAAACCGCCATGCTGCTTTCCAAAGTGCTCGTGCTCCCACTGATTGGTGTTCAGTAGGGTTAGGCTGGGTTCAATACCAGTGTCTTAATTCTTATAGAAAGACTTTCGGACTCGGGATGTGGGAAAGCAGGAGGCAGGTGATGGGAGGTGTGGCAGGGTGGGCGCTGAGCCAGTGCTGAGAGATCTCGCAAGGACACTGAAGTAGACAGCATTTCCAGAGAGAGGGGCTCTCGTGCCTGGTCCTCCGAAGGCTGGGCTCCTGTTGCTGCAGAGCCCAGCGCAAGCCAGAACGCGAGAGGTCATCACTACTCTGCCCGCCCCACCTCAACTCCTGCTGGTGCTGGTGGCATCCTACGTGGGTGACTCCTCCTTTCTCCAGTTCATGCCGCCGGGGCTGTGTGTGATTGAAATCACCAGGATGCAGGTGTATGTACGATGACTACTCCTGATTGGCTGTGAGGGTGCAGAGTTTTCTCTCCAATCTCTGACCCGTCCTACGTGAAGTGTGACGAGGCTTGGGGAGAAAGACAAAATTATCTCTGGCCCTCGTTAAAGTCGGCAAAGAGGATGTTACTGAAGAGGGACGCTGACCCGGGTGTTCAGCAGTGGGGGACAGAGGTGGGGCTCAACTCGGAACACAGCGAGGGCAGGTGGCGTCTACGGTGGAGGGCTGTGGCCAAGGTCAGGTGTGCTCTGTGGTTAGAAGAGTATGAAGAGGAAACCTGCAGGAGGGAGGATCAGTCAGCTTTTCCCCTGTACCCCGAGTGGGGCTCCGCAGAAGGAAGCAGTTTACCTGGGCTCCTGGTGGTGGAGATTCACAGTTCAGTATCAGGAGGCCCCCCTGGTCTGGCCCCCGGTGAAGGTGTTGGGTGGTGGAACTTGTGTGGATGGGGGGTTGCATGGTGGTCTAGGAAACAGAGGGAGATTGGGAGTCTGCTCACCTTTCACACTACCCTACCAACCCGTGCAATGTAGCCACTTCCCAAGCCTCCCACCTGCAGACGCCATGGTTGGACTAAGTTCCGTCCTTGGTCCGTTAACATAACTTTGGGGATCAAACCGTTCACACATGAGCCTTTGGAGGACCCACACTGTGCTCCAAACCCTGACCCTGCATGGTTAAGCATTCTGCCTGAGCTGACTTGATGGAGTTTTTGCTGCTGAGGGAAAGCCAGGGTGATCTCAGGATGTGGCTGTGTTACGTGGCTTGGAAATGGAAATAAATGTTGTGGTTATGACCAGGCTGCTGGTGAGTTGCCCTGAACACTGGACATCTGGCTTGAGTCTGGGCCTCAGCAAGTGCACGGCCACTCTCAGATGCAGTGTGCAGGTTTGAGGGTGGGACACCGGGTATTTCATCATGGGGGATTTTTTTTTTTTTTTTTTTTTTTTTGCTGAACTGACAAAGCAGGATTTTTGCTAAAAACGAACTGAGCCAGCTTAGGATGGATTCCAGGTTGTGCCTGGTTGAGAACGGGCTCAGAGGACCTGAGTCAGGCCTGAGTGAGGAGCGAGACTTGGGCACGGGGTGCCTCTGTCCAGCTCCGTGTTGGCCTTTGGTTGTTAGGTATGAGAGTGCTTCAAAAAGTGTGTGGAAAATGAATTAAAATTTATTTTGATATGAAAAATTCTTGAGATTCTTGCACACTTTTTTCATCAGACATGTTCTCCATGAACTTTTGGGAAATCTCTTATGTACGTGGAGTTTAAGCCTTTTTGAACCTAAATACTCTTTTAACTCCATTTTCCATGACTATTTGGAAGTACCCTTGTATAGTATCATCCGTGTCTAGGGAATTTCTAAAAAGGACAGTTTTCCTAGCTATTAATAATAACAGCAAAACCCCAAAAGGCATGAATTTTGCATAGTCACTGTGAAGCAGGGGTGGGCAACATGTGGCCCGCAGGCCCGAGAAGGCCCAGAGATCATTTTGTCTGGCCTTGCCCAACACCACGGGCAGGAAGCAAATTTCAGTAAATCGACAGCAGGCTGATTTTTTTTTTTGACAGGCAGAGTGGACAGTGAGAGAGAGAGACAGAGAGAAAGGTCTTCCTTAGCCATTGGTTCACCCTCCAATGGCTGCTGCGGATGGCTCGCCGCAGCCGGCGCGCCGCGCTGATCCAAAGCCAGGAGCCAGGTGCTTCCTCCTGGTCTCCCATGGGGTGCAGGGCCCAAGCACTTGGGCCATCCTCCATTGCACTCCCTGGCCACAGCAGAGAGCTGGCCTGGAAGAGGGGCAACCGGGACAGAATCCGGCGGCCCGACCGGGACTAGAACCTGGTGTGCCAGCGCCGCAAGGCGGAGGATTAGCCTATTGAGCCGTGGCACTGGTCTAGCAGGCTGATTTTTAAATTGATTATTTAGTATGGCCCACAAATGATGGTGGAAATATCCAAATGGCCCGTGACAGAAAAGTTTTCCCACTCCTGACATTGTGGGGAGCAGGATCAGGAAGATACGCCTCAGCCAAGCTCATATGGAGGCAGGAGCTATCGTCTCTAACCCTGGCAAATGAGTTGTGTAGCAGAGACCGACGGCTGTGAAGCACACCTGCTACGGACGCGTTTGTTTGATTCTGAAAGGCCGGGCCCCTCCATGAGAGACTGCTGCTCCCCGATCCTCCTGCTTTGCATCAGCGTGGTCTTCCACTTTCGTCATAAGCCGTCTCTCCAGACCCGGGTGCACAGGGAAGGCCACGAGGACCTTGCACACATTGGGTCACTTAAAAGGGGTTGGTGTGGGGGATGTCAGGTGGAGGTGGCCGGGCAGCCGGTTGTGCGGTGCTGCCCCAACAGCCTCGCAGGGGCCTGGGGGCCATCGTCATGGTCTCTTCTGGTTTCCTGACCTGTGAGGGGCAGTGACACCCAGCTGGGCTCTGTTCTTCGGAGCGCCCGTGGATTGGTTGGTGCCTCTGGTGTGTGCGTTCTCTGGCAAGAGCAGCGTGTGTCACGCCGCCTACAGGGATGGCAGCCTGGCTCCCTTGGCCGTGCCCGAGCGTGGCAGGTTTTCAAAGGCACATCTGTGGACCACACGCCCTCAGGGATCTGTTGGTATACCAGGGAGCTGCAGTCCTGTCATGTGAGCCTTCCAGCCCAGACCTTGAACAGGCCTCTGGTAGGAGAGGGTGATGGCAGGAGCACTGTTGTTTGTCAGTCTTAGAAACCTGTGCTCTGTCCTCTTGCGCCCGCCCCTCAACACCATCTCCATCAGCTCCTCCCACGTGACTGGCGGCTTCTTATCCAAGGCCACGACAGTCCTGAGGGTGCTGGGGATGGCCCCTGGAGAGGCTGGTGGCGCAGCAGGCATTTGGTGCCGTGGTGAGGACACTGCCCGGGACACTGCATCATGTAGGAGTGCCTGTGTTGGACCCCAGCTCTGCTTCCTCATCCAGCTACCTGCCGCTGTGCACCCTGGGCCACAGCAGGTGATGGCTCAAGCACGTGGGGCTCTGCTGCCCACGTGGGAGACCTGGGTTCAGTTCCTGGCTCCTGGCCTTGGCTGAAGCCACCTGGGGAGTGAACCAGAGATGGGACTTCTCTGTCTCTCTCTCCTTGCCTTTCAAATAAATGAAAATAAATTTATAAAACATCTCAAAGGGTGGTTACAGGGGAGTGACCAGCGTGGGCTGCTGTGGGATCCCCCTCCCCCCATTTTCCCAGTTCTCATTGGTCGGGATCAACGCCACATTGCAGCTGCACACGCAGAAGGGAGAAGGGGGCTGGGATGCTCCCGCCCTGACCCGCAGCTTCACGGGCCTCTCTCTGGAGTGTGGCCTCTGGGCTCCTGCTGGTGCTGTGCACAGAGGACTGGACTCTTCACAGGTTACTTTATTTTTCACTAAAGAGTTTCAATAGTTCCCAGGTGTAAGCTCAGCTATGGGATGGCGAGCGGTGAATGATCCCTGAGACCTGAGCCAGGTGAGGACCCCTAACGGCTCAGAGCGTGCGAGTTGATGACACCACGTGCCCCAAGGAATGCTCACGGTGCGGGAGGAGCGGCCAGTGCCCCTCCACGTCCTAGGTCCCCAAGCGTGCGTTCAGGGTCCTAAGAACTTGAACTTGGAAAATCAACAGGCAGCCACGAAATATCCCATTGTTCATGTTTGTTAGTTTAGACGACTAAGCCTTCCTGAAATAAATTGGCAACTCATTCAATTTGATTTTATCTTTTTGGACCGAGTGTGTTATTCGGAAACAAAAAACAAAGCTGATTGAAAAGAAACATGCCGGCATCTCTCTGCCGATGGCTGGTGTCTTGTGGAAACTGATCTGGTGTGACTTCCCTCTCTGTGTGCCTGTCGCAGCGTCTGCTTGCTCCCAGCGCTTGCTGAGACTGACTCCGGAGCAGCCCTCTTAGCAGGATTATATTTGCGAGTCCTCTGAGATCTCGGGCCAAATTGTGTGGAACGTGTGTTGCTGTAAGATTTCACTGAAACGTAGAAAGGATAACACATTCCATTTCCTTAAATTCCCTACAGTATGAAAATATTTGGTGAGTTGCTGATATCTTTATTTAAACTTTTTTTAAAGTGCCGACTATTACTTAATTTTTATTTTCATGTTTGACACCTCGAGGTATTAATTTTAACTGGATTTGTTGTGTAAAGAAGAATTCATGATAATGTGCAGATTTTTTTTTTTTGTTCTGCTTGGTTATTTAAAATATTCCTGGGTGAATGTTCATTGTTGGATCCGGGGGCAATAGCGGGAGATAATTCTGCGTGCCTGCTCCAGTGATCTGAGGTAATGTTAGCAACACCGCTAGTGAAAGGGCGCTTCGAAAACTTGGTGGAAAAGCTGGAAGCAAAAGAATTTGAAATCCACAGTACTGATTTGCAAGAACTTTTTGAAAGCCATTTCCATGTTTGAACTTCAGAATTTTTTTATTTTTAATATTTTATTTATTAATTTATTTGAGAGGTAGAGTTACAGATAACGAGAGGGAGAGAGAGAGAGAAAGGTCTTCAATCCACTGGTTCACTCCCCAAATGGCCGCAACGCCCAGAGCTGCACCAATTCGAAGCCAGGAGCCAGGAGCTCTTCCGGGTCTCCTACATAGGTGCAGGGGCCCAAGGGCTTGGACCATCTTCTCCTGCTTTCCCAGGCCACAGCAGGGAGCTGGATGGGAAGAGGAGCAGCCGGGACTAGAACCGGCACCCATATGGGATGCAGGCACTGCAGACGGAGGATTAAACTACTGTGCCACAGCGCTGGCCCTGGAACTTCACAATTTTTGAAGGCTTCTTCCACATCCTATCCCACTCTGCCCCGACACATGTGCACCTGCCCTAAGTCAAGGGGATAAACCAGCTGTGACGAGGGGACAGGACAGAGTCACCTGTGCTTCTGGACACGCGGCCTCGGCAGGATGACAGCCCCGCGGCTGGCTTCCTGGGCTTCTCAGAGCAGACGTGCCTTGGTGACACACTTGTGAGAGATGGGTCACAGAAGAGAAGGAGAAGCCGGGCCACTGTGTGACGTGAGCACTGATTCCACACAGGTGTTTGCCTGGGCTTGCACAGTGTGACTTGTCACGCAGTCCACCAGCTCTCCTGAGAAGCCAGGTGGAGCATCAGCCGGCTGGGACAGTGCGCGCAGGAGCCGGAGTGTGCGCAGCGAGGGTGAGGAGGACAGCCACAGAAACACAGGCTGCAGCAAGCCCTCGTGGCCTCATGATCCTGTGGCTCGTGCGGGGTGAGGGTGGGCCGTGGGCACCAGGGCCACCACGTGGTCACGTGCCCCTGACAGCAGCCCGGGCTGCCACTACACCCCCGACAGCCTGGCAGAGCAGTCACGTGTGTGCTGCCTCCACGTCTCCTGGTCAGGGCGGTGGCCGTGCTTGTAAGAGGAACCCTAGTGTTGTCTTCTTCTGCAAACTCAGCTCTGGGCTCCAGCCCTCTGCTGAGCTGCCGCGTCCCAGGGGGCGAGGGACCTCCAGGGTTACCCAGGCCCTCTTCTCTCCCAGTGACGTCCAGTGGAGTGGCAGGGGGCAGTTTCTTCAGCTAAGAAACATGGGATGTGCTTAGCACGCCATGGGGGTTGCAGGGGCAGCTGGTGGACTCATGAAGAATTGGTAAGGCCTGCAAGAGAGAGAGAGAGAGGGAGGGAGGGAGGGATGGAGACAAAGGTGGGTGGAGAGAGAGAGGCAGGCAGAGAGAGAGAGGATTGCACCACAGACACATCCCATGTGAGCTCTCCAATTACATGATGTCACTTTCATCTACTAACTTGCAAAAAGTTGGGCTCATGGCTGAAAAAGTTAATTGTATTGAACATAAAAAAATGAAATACTGACATAATTGAATGAGAAACCACAATCCAGCACCTGTGGCCTCCAGGGAAGTTTCAGTCCAGCTGCGACATTTGCAGGGCTCGGCTTGAGTTCCACCCAGGGGCGAGAGGCCCGGGAGAGCTGTTCCGAGAAGCCAGCTGTCATGCCTTCCAGGGCACAATGGAGTCCTGTCCATTTGCTTCATGGTTCCTGGGGAAAGTGGAGTTCTGCCTGGTGCTCTGAAGCGTGGGAGAGAAGACGGGCACCTGCCTGCATGGGTGCTGCCCCCTTGATGACTGTGAGAGCACCGGGGCAACCGGGGAGGGGGCCAGACGTGGAGCAGAGGCAGCCGGAGGCCCTGTGCAGACTCCAGCACCTTTCAGGTCACCGCCGCAGGTGCAGCCCTCGCTTGGTATAATTCTTATTTCTCATGACGCATCCTGGAAGAAGAGCTGAAATCTCCAAAGGCAGACAAGACAAAGGATGTGGGAAAGTAGCAGACAGCGGAGGGCGAGCAGAGGCAGTGAGAGGGGTGCAGGGGGCGCTGTGTTCTTCACGTCTCCCCAGGAAGCCTTTCTGGTCTCGGGCCTTCCTCCGCGCAGCCACGAGAGAGACGTTCGCCTCCGCTCGCCGGGTCTGTGGCCTGACAAAGGGTTTGCCGCTCAGAGAGCCAATTAATTCTCAGCTCCCACAGCTTGCGGCGATATAAAAATAGGATCTTAGATGGCTTTTGAAATGTTGGACACATACTCTCTTCTCCGAAGAAGAGAATCACAATTGGCGTTTCTCTTTCCTAAAAGAAGGGGAAAAAAGCAACATTTTGTGGCTTAGATATCTTGCCTTCAGAATCTGCCCCCAGGCATGTGACTTCAGTGTGCCCACATGCACACACACACGCACACAATGCATGCAAACAGCACACACACACACACTCAGCACATGCACACACGCAGCACATGCACACACAGCACATGCAAACACACATACACAGACTCAGCACATGCACACACACGCCACATGCACACACACCACCTGCACACACAATCCATGCAAACACACCCAGAGCATGCCTACACACACAGCACGTGCATAGACACAACAGATGCATACATACTCAGCACAGGCACACACACAGCACATGCACACACACCACATGAACACACACAGCACATGCACACACTCAGCACATGCACACACTCAGCACATGCACACACTCAGCACATGCACACACAGCATGTGCACCCACACAGCACATGCACACACTAACACATGCAGTACGTGCACACACACAGCACAAACACACAGCACATGCACACACTAACACATGCAGCATGTGCACACATATAACACATGCACACTCAGCACGTGCACACACATAACCTATGCACACACTAACACATGCAGCACGTGCACACACACAACACATGCACATAGCACACACACAGCACATGCACCCACACAGCACATGCACACACTAACACATGCAGCATGTGCACACAGACAACACGTGCACATAGCACACACACAGCACGTGCACACATACATCACATGCACACACAGCACATGCACCCACACAGCACATGCACACACTAACACATGCAGCATGTGCACACACACAACATGTGCACATAGCACACACACACCACATGAACACACACAGCACAAACACACACACAGCACATGCACACACTAACACATGCAGCACGTGCACACACACAGCACGTGCACACATACATCACATGCACACACAGCACGTGCACCCACACAGCACATGCACACAGACTGTGGTTTGTGGTTTGCTACCGAGTTAACGCCCAGATATTCTTGTTGCTAGCAAGTGATGCTTTCCCCTCTTCCATGGTCAGATGGATGATTTGAACAGCTTGGAAGGGCAAGGGCAAGAAAAGCTTTGATTTATCTGCTGCAGCGCTGACTTAGACAAATGTGGGGAGATGATACGCAGCGGAATTAGGGCAAGCAGGACAGTAATGAGAACATAAGGAGGTGACAAGTGCACACTAAAGCCCGCATTAGCGCTAAACAAGCAGGCCTGTATGCAGACGCCGTGTCTTGCGCTGTGTTGGAGTGGTTCTTGTCATGTTGCCGAATAGTTTAATGAAGGCTTCAGATCGACAATTAGCAGGGGCCCGTGTTCTCCCGGGATGCTGGCGCTCTCGAGTGGTGACGATCTAATGAACATGACCCAGAGATTCAGACCCTGCACGGGGAGCTGTTGTGGAAGGAAGGCATCAGAGAGACCTGGGCTCACGGCAGCCTGGTGTCAGTGCGTTTCAGAGGCTGGGATGATAGAGTGCCATGTTTGCCTTCAAAGGGAAAGCCAGAGGCAGCTGGAAGAGTGGATTCTTGGCTTCGAGTTGGGCACAGCTGCATCGGGCCAGCCAGCTAGACACTGTGTTCTGCTGGGTGTTTGTTTTGTGAGCCCCCCCTCCCCCCGCGGGGTCTGGGCTGGCAGAGGTTGCAGAGGGAGGTGACCAGAGCAGAGCGGGCAGAGCCGCAGTGAACCCCAGAGCCCACCGTGAAGGGGTTGGGACCTCAGGTGTGGGGGCCTGCACGGAGCTGCCTGTGCCGGGCCCTGCTGGGCCCCTGCGGGTGTCGCTTCGTGGGTGGCTCAGAGAAAGGTCCCTCCTTGGTGGCACGTGGTCTCTGTGCCTTCTCTTGCCTGTTCTGAGGTTGTGCGGTTTTAGCTTTAAGACGGTGCTTCTCCCACGGCTGCCATGCTTCTTCTGTCTGATGCCCTGGGTTCCATATGAGCGACAGGCGTGTTTGTGCATTGGTTGGTGCACCTGTCACCCAGAGGAGCCCACCCTGTTGCGAGTAAGATTTCTTTCGTGTTGGTCACTCATTTCCGTTCGTGCTGGGTGCCGCTGTCAGACTGACCTCACAGTTCATACGCACGGAGGCGCTGTGTGCCACAAAGCTGGAATGAGTTTTAAAAGAAGAAAACAAGAGGTTAGCAACTGTACAGAACACTGCACACGTGACCGGCACTCCAGCAGGTCAGTGAATACTGTCCTTCCCCAAGGCGCTGGCAGCTGTTACCCAATGCTGAAGAGTGTCACTGTGTTCCATGCAGGACCTTTGGTGGTCTTGATTCTGGTCAAAGCTGCATTGTTAAATGTGTTTTTGGGTCAGCTTTGATATTTGCAAAATGTACCTGCCTCTGGTCTCCATGGAGCCTGCTGTGTCGAAAAACTGATTCCTCCTGCCCTAGTTTCTGAGGATGAAGCTTTGTGTTGGAGGCCCGGGCAGCACCGTCCGTGGTGTTTTCAGCAAAACCATTTAATGTGAGACCGCAGCTTCACCCAGGTGTGCACTGAGGGCTGACTCAGCGCCCCGAGGCTGACTCCCTCCCTGCTGTTTCCCGTGTGAGGCTCCTCCCGCTCATCTCCAAACCCAAAGTCCCTGTGACTCAGCGTGTCTCTGAGTCCCGAGCTCACCTGAGTGTCCACCGCACACTATGGGCCTAGTGACCGTGGCCTGTTGTCTTGCCGGCCTGTGTTCGCAGCAGCACACAGTGGTGGGGCCGACATGTGCTGGACCACAACTACTTGGGCCCTGCTGCGAAGGTACCCAGACCTCATTCTGCACTCGGGGTTGTGACAGTAACAAAAACAATTTTCTAAAAAGATCTATCCGTTTACCTGAAAGCTACAGACAGGACAGCGAGACAGAGTTTTCCATCTACTGATTCACTCCCCAGATGGCTGAGATGGCCAGGGCTGGGTCAGGCTGAAGCCAGGAGCCAGCAGCTTCTGTGGGTGTCCCACATGGCGGGCAGGGACCTGAGCACTCAGGCCATTCCCAGCTGCTTTTCCCAGGTGGTTAGGTGGGTCAGAAGTGGAACAACCTGTGCCCTTATGGGATGCCCGGGTTGCAGGCAGTGGCTTTACCTGCTACACCACAACACAGTTCCATGAAAAAACAGTTTTTTAAAAAGATCTATTTGTTCATGTGGAAGTCAGAGTTAGTGAGACAGAGAGAGAAAGAGAGAGAAAAAGAGAGAGAGAGAATGTTCCATCTGCCTGTTCATTCCCCAGTTGTTTGCAGGGCCAGGGCTGAGCCAGCCCAAAAGTCAGCAGCAGGAGCTACATCTTGGTCTCCCGTGTGGGTGGCAGGGGCCCAACACTCGGCCCATCTTCTGTTTGTCCCAGGCCATTAGCAAGGAGCTGGATCAGAAGTAGAGGGGCTGGGACACGAACCAGCATCCCATGGGATGCTGGCTCTGCAGGCAGCAGCTTTACCTTCCACACCGGAGTGCCAAACCCTAAACCAGTTTTTTTTTAAGAGTTGTTTTATGTATTTGAAAGGCAGTGTGACAGAGAGGGAGTGGAGGGTGGGGAGAGAGAGAGATGGAGTGGAGGAGATCTTCCATCCGCTGGTTCACTCCGCAGTGGCCACAGTGGTCAGGACACGGCACAGTTGGAGCTCGGTGCCTGGAACTCCATCCTCATGGGAGGCAGGGGTCCGAGCACTTGGGCCATCCTCCACGGCGTTCCCGGGGCATCATTCAGGAGGTGGACCAGTGCTCCCGTACAGGCTGCTGGCATCGCAGGCGGTGGCTTTACCCACTGCGCCACAATGCTAGTCCCAACCACAAAATGTGAAAACAACAGTGAGACCTTTTTTTTTTTTTTTGGTTTAAATGCCTGAGATAGGTACACGGACCACATGTCCTTCTCCACGTGTCTGTTATAAATGATAGGACTGCAGTGGCCAAGTGGTTAGCAGTGTGGACAGCATGGGAGCCATGAACGGGAAAGCAGGCTGTCTCCTCCCCTTTCCTCCTGTCCCAGCGGCCTGTGTAGAGGGCACAGGTGGCTGTCAGGACTCTGCAGGCCCCTCCCCCACATGCCAGTCACGCTTGAGGGCCTTGGCCTGTTGGTTTATCATCGACACACACTGGATGTGGACTTGGCTGTGAAATGTGGGCTTAGTGGCCTTCCCTGGGCTTGGGCCCCATGTTTCGCCCTATTTCCTGACTTCTATTGCCCGGCGTTATTTAACATTTGCCGTCTGCTCTGCAGTTCTGTACTGATAATTACGTCTTTATCTTTTGCCCATAGGCTCATTCTCAAATAAGAAAAATAATGTGCATGCTAATATCATAATTACGTACACATCTCCCACTGCAGGACGGAGGCGAACAGCTGGGTGCCGGTGGATGTCAGGGACCTGGCAGACTGCACCTGCACTGTTGGAGGCCTGGTCCTCCGAGCTCGCCGGGCAGGGGACGTCCTATTGCTGTTTTGCTGTGTCTGGGCCTGAACTGCTCCTGTTCCATGGGTTATGTCATTTCTTTGCGATGTGCTTTCTAGAAACTTCTGCCGGTCATGATTTCTGAGTATTTTTTTTTTCAAATATGGAACGTAGGTTTGACTTGTTGTGGTTCTGCATCAGAAATCATTAAAGCCCCCGCACACTCGGTTCTTCATTTGCCGGTGGACTAAAGGTTCAAGAGCACGTTCCCCTCTGGACTCGGCTCCCCACTGTGCGGCGTTCCCGGGGCTTTGTCCTTGTATTGAGCCAGTTTCCTTTTTCTCTGTGGAAGCTTCTGAGACCCTGATTTTACCTCACCCTGACATTTCAGTGGGAGTGGCCGGTTGCACGGCCCCTGAGCCCTGGCCTGGTCCCAGGCCAATCCCCTTTCGTTCTGTTTCTTGAGATGTGCGCTTCTCTCCATGCCATTGTTGGTGCTTTGTTTTTGGAGTTTCTCACATGAATATCGGTCACCCTTGACTTTTTTTTTTTTTTTTTTTTTTGACCGAGTAAGACAGTGAGAGAGAGAGAGAGAGAGAAAGGTCTTCCTTTTTTTGTTGGTTCACTCCCTAAATGGCCGCTGCAGCTGGCGCACCGCGCTGATCTGAAGCCAGGAGCCAGGTGCTTCTCCTGGTCTCCCATGGGGTGCAGGGCCCAAGCATTTGGGCCATCCTCCACTGCCCTCCCGGGCCACAGCAGAGAGCTGGACTGGAAGAGGGGCAACCGGGACAAAACCAGCACCCCAACCGGGACTAGAACCCAGGGCGCCGGCGCCGCAGGCGGGGGGTTAGCCTAGTGAGCCGTGGCGCCGGCCTGACTTTTTTCTTGTGTGTCCCCTTTCTAGTTTTCCTTTTCTCTGTTCTGCAGGATTTCATCATCTCTATTTGGTGTGTGTGCAGTGTCCTCCAAGACTGTTTTCCTGTTACTCTTCAGTCTGTCCATTGCTTTATTTTAAGCTGAGTATCATAGTTCCAATCTGGTTTCTTCTGGATTGTTTCTTTTCTGTGTCCTTGTGTTAAGGATTTGATATCTTCTTGAATACATTTTAAGGTATTAATTTTTTAAAAGAGATTTATTTATTTCAAAGGCAGAGTTACAGAAAGAGAGAGAAGAAGGGAGAAAGAGAGAGAGAGAAAGAGAGAGAGAAATTTCATATCCACTGGTTTACTCCTTACATGCCCTCAAAATCTGGGGCTTGTCCAGACCAACTGAGAGCCTCAAACTTAACCCAGGTTCTCTATGGGGTGGCAGAGCCCCAAGTACTTGAAGCCATCATTGCCGCTTCCTGGAAAATACATTACCAAGAAGTGGAAGTGGGAGCAGAGCAGGCACTTGAACCAGGCACTCCGACATGGGCTGTGGGAGTCCATCCTGGGATAGATGGGCTTTTGTTGTTGTCTCATCTTGGTCACACTGCCTGGAGATTCCTGGAAGGACAGGGTGTGCCACGGTCAGCCCAGAGGCCAGGGACAACCCAGAGAACTGTATGTGTGTAAAGGCCTTTTTCTACCCCACTTCCTTCCGACCCGTGAGCTGTCTCTACAAACCCCTTGGGGAGGGAATTACTCTGAGTGGGGAGTACCCTCATGGAGAGTTTGAGCCTTGGGTTGATTGGGTATAATTCAGACACTATGGATCTTTCTGGTATAACTCTGCCTGGTACTGGCACAAAAACAGATAAATTGGTTGTAGATGCATGGGTTAATTTCTAGAGTTTCTGTTCTGTTCCACTGGTCCACAAGTCTGTTTTTCTGCCAGTACTAGGCTGTTTTGATGATATCTGCCCTGTAGTATGTCTTGAAATCTGGTATTGTGATGCCTCTGGCTTTGTTTTTGTTTTATAAGATTGCTTTAGCTATTCAGGGTCTCCTGTGTTTCTATATGAATTTTTGCATCATTTTTTCTAGATCTGTGAAGAACATAATTGGTATTTTGATTGGGATTGCATTCAATCTGTAAATTGCTTTTGGTAATATGGACATTTTGATGTTGATTCTTCCAATCCATGAACATGGAAGATTTTTCCATTTTTAATGTGTTTTAATCTTTCCCTTTTTTGACAGGCAGAGTTAGACAGTGAGAGAGAGAGACAGAGAGAAAGGTCTTCATTTTTCTGTTGGTTCACCCCCAAGTGGCCACTACGGCCGGTGCATTGCAGCCAGCAGTGTGCCGATCCGAAGCCAGGAGCCAGGTGCTTCTCCTGGTCTCCCATGCGGGTGCAGGGTCCAAGGACCTGGGCCATCCTCCACTGCACTCCCGGGCCACAGCAGAGAGCTGGCCTGGAAGAGGAACAACCAGGACAGAATCTGGCACCCCAACCGGGACTAGAACCCAGGGTGCAGGCACCGCAGGCGGAGGATTAGCCTAATGAGCCATGGCGACAGCTAATATTTCTTTCTTTAATGTTTGCAGTTTTCATAATAGAGATCTTTGACATGCATGGTTAAATTTATTCCAAGGTACTTAATTCTTTTTGGAGCTATTGTGAATGGGACTGATCTTAAATGTTCTTTCTCAGCCATGGCATTGTCTGTGTATTTAAAGGCTATTGATTTTTCTGTGTTGATTTTATTTTTTGCCACTTTATCAAATTCTTTTATGAGTTCCACGAATCCAGTGGAATCTTTTGTATCCCCTATATTTAGAATTATGTCCTCTGCAAAGAGGGATAGTTTGATTGCTTCCTTACTAATTTCTATCTCTTTGATTTCTTTTTCTTGCCTAATGGTTCTGGCTAAAACTTCCAGAACTACATTAAATAGCAATAGTGCAATGGTATGAATGGATATCTTTGTCCAGTTCTGGATCTTAGAGGGAATGCTTCTAGCTTTTTACCATTCAATAGGACTCTGGCCTTGAGTTTGTCATGAATTGCCTTGATTGCATTGAGGAATGGTCTGTCTATGCCCAATTTGCTTGAGGTTTTCATCATGAAAGGGTGTTGTATTTCATCAAATGCTTTCTCTGCATCTGTTGAGATAACCATATGGTTTTTGTTTTCCAGTTTGTTAATGTGGTGTAACACATTTATGGATTTGCAAATGTTGAACCATCCCTGCTTACCTGGGATAAATCCCACTTGGTCCAGTGAATGATCTTTCTGATGTGTTGTTAGATTCGACTGGCTAGTGTTTTGTTGAGGATTTTTGCATCTATATTCATCAGGGATACTGCTCTATAGTTCTCTTTATCTATTGTGTCTTTTTCTTATTTAGGAAGTAAAGTGATTCAGGCTTCATAGAGGGATTTTGGGAGGATTCTCTCCCTCTTAATTGTTTTGAATAGCTTGAGAAGAATTGGAATTTGTTCTTCTTTAAATGTCTGGTAGAATTCAGCTGTGAAGCCATCCAGTCTTGGGCTTTTCTTTTTGGGGAGGGTCTTTATTACTGATTCAATTTCTGTCGTGGTTGAAGGTCTTTTTAGGTTTTGTATTTCTTCATGGCTCAATTTAGGTAGATTTTAGATTCCTAGAATTTATCCATTTCTTCTAGGTTTCCTACTTTGTTGGAACAGAGCTCTTTTCAGCCATTCCTGATGATTCTTTTTATTTCTGTGGCATCTCTTATATTTCCTTTTTCATCTCTGGTTTTATTGATTTGCATCTGTTCCCTCTTTTTCTGGTTAGTTGGGCCATTGGTGTATCAGTTTTGTTTATTTTTTCAAAAAAAACCTCTTCATTCCACTGATGTTTTGTATAGTTTTTTAAAATTCAATTTTGTTTATTTTTTCTTCTCATTTTAATTATTTCTTTCCTCCAACTAATTTGGGGTGTGGTTTGCTGTTGTTTTTCTAGGGCCTTGAGATGCATTTATAATTCATTTTTTGGTACCTTTTTAATTTCGTCATGTAGGCATCGATGGCTATAAACTTCACTCTTAACACTGCTTTTTCTGTATTCTAGAATTTTGATATGATACATTATCATCTTCATTGTTTCCAGAAATTTTTTGATTTCTTCTATGACCCATTGTCCATTCAGGAATATGTTGTTCAGTCTCCATGTGTTTGCATCTAATCTGGAGATTCTTGAGTTGCTGATTTCCAGCTTCATTCCACTGTGTTCAGAGAAGATGCGTGGTGTGTTTTTGATTTTTTTGTATTTGCTGATACTTGCTTTATGGCCTTGCATGTGTGCTGTCATAGACAAAGTTCTGTGCACTGCTGAGAAGAATGTGTGTTCTGCAACCATGGGTGAAAAGTTCTGTAGGTATTAGTGAGGTTCATTTAGTTCATAGTGTTGATTAGCTCTCTTGTTTCTTTTTTGATTTTCTGTCTAGTTGATGTGTCCAGTGATAACAGTGGGGTGTTGAAGTCCCCTGTTACTATTGTGTCAGAGTCTATGTCTTCCTTTAGATCCATTAACATTTGTTTTAAATAGCCAAGTGCCCTGTAACTGGGCGTGTATACATTTATTATAGTCCCATCTTGCTATTGAATTGATTGCTTAATCATTATACAGTGCCCTTCTTTGTCTATTTTTAATGGTCCTTGTGTTAAAGTCTGTCTGATACTATAATGGATACACCATCACTTTGTGGTTTCTGTTAGCATGGGATATCTTTTTCCAAGCTTTCACTTTCAGTTTGTGTGTATCTTTGATGGTGAGATGTGTTTCTGGTAGGCGCCAATAGATGGGTCTGTATCTTTTAGCTGGAGAGATGAGGCCATTTACATTGAAGGTGACTATTGATAAGTAATGATTTGGCCCTGCAATTTTTCCATAAATATTCCTGTTGTTTATTTTGGATGTCTTTTGTACTTTTACTAGATTTCCTGTCTTCACATTCTTTCATAATAATGGCTATTTTTCTGTGTTTCTGTGTGTAGCACATCGTTAAGCATCTTTTGTAAGACTGGGTGAGTGGCAACAAATTCTTTCAATTTCTGTTTGTTATGGAAAGCCTATATTTCATCTTCATTCATAAATGAGAGCTTTGCAAGGTTTAGTGTTCTGGGTTGACAGTTTTTTTTTTTTTTCTCTTAAGTCTTAAACTGTATCTTGCCATTCTCTCCTAGCCTGTAGGGTTTCTGATGAGAAGTCTGCTGTGAGTCTAATTGGAGATCCTCTGAAAGAAATCTGGCATTGCTCTCATGCCCATTTTAGACTCTTTTCTTTATGTTTTACTGTGTAGAGTTTGACTACAATGTGTTGTGGTGAAGATCTTTTCTGATCATGTCTGTTAGCATTTCTCTGTGCTCCCTCTATTTGGACGTCCCTTTCTCCAAATTGGGGAAGTCTGTAGTTATTTCTCTAACTACGACTTCTAGTCCATTGTTTCTCTCCACATTTCAGGAACTCCTAAGACCCTATGTTGAGTCACTTGTTAGTATCCCATAAGACTCCAATACTGTTTTTAAGTTCTCTAATGTCTTCTCGGTTTGTTTGTTTGTAAGATTTCCTAAGATTTGTCTTCTAGTTTGGATATTCTTTCTTCTGCCTTGTCAAATCTACTGTTAAGGCTTTTCACCACATTTTTTATTTGATCTATTGAATTCTTTATTTCTAATATTTCATTTTTATTTCTCTTTAAAATTTCAGTTTCATGGGAAAATTTTTCATTCATGTCATGTATGGTTTTCTTAATTTCGTGGGTTTGCTCCTGATTTCTTTTGAGTAATCCTATGATTAATTTTTGCATTCTGTTTCTGGAATTTCTTCAATGTCTTTATCTTCACGTTCTAATATTGAAATGTTGTTGCATTCCTTTTGGGGGAGCATGGTGTTTTCCTTATTCTAGTTTTTTTTTTTTAATTTCTGCATTTATTTTTGGGCATTTGTGGAGTTGATTATTGTTTTTTTCTTCTGATTGCTTTTATCTTTGAGCCATGCTTCTGTGGCTTAGTGGAGTGTCTGCACTTTCAGTGAATCCCAAGAGGTGTATGGTGGGTGTGGCCGGGGAGCTCACGTCAGTGCTCCAGGGTGGGTGAGTATCCAGGGTAACACCCAAATTGGGCATGTTAGATGTCCTCTTGTTAACAGAAGCGGGGGGGAATGGTCACCTCTCTTGGCGTGATCAGCCCCTCACCTCTTCTCCTCCGAGCTGAGCAATGCCTGGATGCTAACCCATGTGTGTTCAGCTCTCATCTAAGCCATTGTATGCACCACACAAATGATCTGCGCAGTCCTCACTGTGAGCTCACTTCCCACTGCAATGACCTTTCTAGGCAACCAAGAAACTCAGAGCTTGTAGAACCATACCCATTGATTGTCCAGAGACCCAGCTACACCCTGCACCCTCTCATGTAACCATGGCCTCAGCACACAGGCTCCCACAGTCACTGGTGCAGAGGTTTCTCTCTGCCCTGCCAACCTGTCCAGTCAGCAGAGAGGCTGATGTTCTCCAAGCTGGCTCTGCCTTGGTGTCTTGATCTTGGGGCACCTTTACAGTCTTATGTGGGTGCCCAGCCACCTCCCATCCAGGCTCAAAGTCAATGGGGGCTGTGGATTTTCCCCTCTGCTAGAATCTCTGGCTCACACGCATACACAAGGGCCACTGGCTGGTTGTTCTGTCTCCTCTCCCCTGCTGCCAGTACTGCCGAGAAGATAGTGTCCTGTCTCAGCCAGTTGCTGTATGCACACAAAGTCTTTCATGGCTCCTGCCCAAACTCAAAATGGCCCCTGACCTTTCTCGGTAGGGCAGCATGTGCTGTTGTGGGGAAGTTGGGATGAGATAAATGTGCCCCCTCTACTTCCATTGTGTCTTCAGGCATCCACTAGCCCCCAGGGCTCCAGGCCAGACTCCTGCCATGACTTCCCTCCAGCTCTGTCACCACCATTTGCTGCATTCTGGCCTCAACTCCATCTCCAAGCTGCCACCCACTACGGCTCTTGGCTGCTGCAATTGCGCACTATGTTTGTGTTGGTGGTGTGTGTCCTCACCCTCCACGCAGGTCCTCCATGATCCTCTTCTTGTAGGATTTCCATGTTTTCTGGGTGCCATGGTTTCCCACCAGCTCCTGTGTGTGCTGACACAGTTATGGTGCTTCTGCTTGTGTAGACCTGGTCAAATGGGGCCTGGACTCATGCTCTTTGTGTCCTGAGATTATAGATAATGTTTAGTGACACAGAGGCCCTGGGTTTTAGCTCAGCCACTCTTTCTTCAGAGAACTCGCTCTGAAGCCACAGGTCAGCAGAAATACCCAGGAGATCTGTGGTGGGGATGGTTAGGGTTGCCCCCCCTCTTCTGTGAGCAAGGCTGTTGCCTGGATCACAACTGCCATCCTGGCTTTGTCCCCAGGTTCCCTCTAAGGAGTCACCGTGATCTTTGTGCCGATACATGGCAGGGAGGCTGACCCAGCTGCTTTGCCAGACGTCCTTGGACATGGGAATGACACATGCAAAGCAGCCACTGCATAATTACAGGAGGAATAAATCGGCCCTGTAGGATGTTTAGGAACTACTGGAATACGCTCATCATCGCACCTCACTGGACACTACAGGGGATACAGGGGAGGGAGAGCAAGCGTGAGGACATGGGAGGTAAGAGAGGGAGGCTCTTTCTCCGCATCTGATTTTGTGTATGGTCTTGGCGATTCTGCTGGTGCCACGGATGGCATAGTTGTGCTGTCTGCCTTTGCCGTAGAGTTTAAGTGAGGGAAGCACTGTTGTGCGTTCTGCTGCTGGGATGAGAATGCCTGGCTGGGCGTGAGGCCATCACTGATATTTCTGATTTCTTCTTCCGGTGTCTGTTAGATGTTGCCTTTGTCTTAAGTTGGCAACTTGGCCAGTATAGATTCTTTACACCTATTGGTGACTGAGTCATGGTGCAGCGGGTTAAGGCTGTCGGCTGCAATGCTGGCATCCCACGTGGGCTTCGGTTCAAGTTCTGGTTGCTTTACTTCCAGTCCAGCTCCCTCCTAATGCACCTGGGAAAACAGTTGAAGATGGCCCAAGTGCTTGAGACAGGTGAGCCATCCATGTGTATATGGGGTCCTGGGACAGGTGAGCTGTCCGTATAGGGGATCCTGGGCAGGTGAGCTGTCCGTGTGTGTGGGGGGGGGCCCAGGGACAGGTGAGCCATCTGTGTATGGGGTCCAATGACAGGTGAGCCATCCATATGTAGGGTCCCTGGGATAAGTGAGCCATCCATGTGTGGGGTCCTGAGACAGGTGAGCCATCTGTGTGTAGGTTCCTGGGACAGGTGAGCTATCTGTGTGTAGGTTCCTGGGACAGGTGAGCCATCCATGTGTATATGGGGTCCTGGGACAGGTGAGCTGTCCGTATAGGGGATCCTGGGCAGGTGAGCTGTCCGTGTGTGTGTGTGGGGGGGCCCAGGGACAGGTGAGCCATCTGTGTATGGGGTCCAATGACAGGTGAGCCATCCATATGTAGGGTCCCTGGGATAAGTGAGCCATCCATGTGTGGGGTCCTGAGACAGGTGAGCCATCTGTGTGTAGGTTCCTGGGACAGGTGAGCTATCTGTGTGTAGGTTCCTGGGACAGGTGAGCCATCCATGTGTATATGGGGTCCTGGGACAGGTGAGCTGTCCGTATGGGGAATCCTGGGGCAGGTGAGCTGTCCGTGGGGGGGGGGCAGGGACAGGTGAGCCATCTGTGTATGGAGTCCAGTGACAGGTGAGCCATCCATATGTAGGGTCCCTGGGATAAGTGAGCCATCCATGTGTGGGGTCCTGGGACAGGTGAGCCATCTGTGTGTAGGTTCCTGGGACAGGTGAGCCATCTGTGTGTGGGGTCCTGGGACAGGTGAGCATTCATGTGTATATGGGATCCTGGGACAGGTGAGCCATCTGTATGTGGGGTCCTGGGACAGGTGAGCCATCTGTGTGTGGGGTCCTGGGACAGGTGAGCCATCTGTGTGTGGGGTCCTGGGACAGGTGAGCTATCCATGTTTGTGGGGGGGCAGGGACAGGTGAGCCATCCATATGTAGGGTCCCTGGGGATAAGTGAGCCATCCATGTGTGGGGTCCTGAGACAGCTGAGCCATCCATGGGTAGGGCCCTGAGTCAAGTGAGCCACCCGTATGTGGGGTCCTGGGACAAGTGAGCTGTTATGTGTGGGTTCCTGGGACAAGTGAGTTGTCCGTGTGTTGAGGGGATCCTGGGACAGGTGAGCCATCTATGGGGCTGTGGGGTCCTAGGACAGGTGAGCTATCTGTGGTGGTGTGGGGTCCTGGGACAGGTGAGCTGTCTATGGGGATCCTAGGACAGGTGAACCATCTATGGGTGGTGTCCTGGGACAGGTGAGCCACCTGTGTGTGGAGACCTGGGACAGGTGAGCCATCCGTGTGTTGGGGGCGGGGCTGGGACAGGTGAGCCGTTTAGGTGGGGTGTCCTGGGACAGGTGAGCCATCCATGTGTGGGGTCCTGGGACAGGTGAGCTGTCTGTGGGGATTCTGGGACAGGTGAGCCACCTGTGTGTGGATTCCTGTGACAGGTGAGCTGTCATGTGTGTGTGGGTTCCTGGGGCATGTGAGTTATTTGTGTGTTGAGGGGGTCCTGGGACAGGTGAGCCGTCCATGTGTTGGGGGGGCTGGGACAGATGAGCTGTCCATGTGTGGTGTCCTGGGACAGGTGAGCCACTTGTGTGTGAAGTCCTAGGGCAGGTGAGCTGTCATATGTAGGTTCCTGGGGCATGTGAGTTGTTTGTGTGTTGAGGGGGTCCTGGGACAGGTGAGCCGTCCATGTGTGGGGTCCTGGGACAGGTGAGCAGTTTGTGTGTGTGTGGGGGGTGTCCTGTCCCTTCCAGGGTCTATGCACGACCAGTGTCAGCGCCGCGTGCGGCAGGACAGTCCCAGGCTGGTCTCGCTTCCTCCCTGCACCGTGTGCAGTGCCGTGTGCAGGGGCCCAGCAGAGGAGTCTGCCCAAAGCGCCTCCTTTGCTCTGCCGGTCGGGCTTCAGCCCTGTAGCTCCTAGCTGGTTTCTGGAAGGCCGCCTGACCGTTGCCAGAGAGCGTTGCCATGGAAACCGCAGGCCACCCCCCCAGGGCGAGATGTGAGCGTGAGAGCCCGCAGCAGCAGCAGTTTCTGGGCCCCCGATTTCCCATCCAGCAGAACTGCACAAGCCCCCCCGCCCCCGCCCCAGGAGGGGCATGAAGGTCAGCTCCCCTCTGAGTGCTGAGCGGCCGAGGCGGCACTTGTTTGGGAAGAGGTAGGCGTGACTTGGGTGCTTGGCATTGGAAAGGTGACCTCACCGAGCACGGCCTTTCTGATCCAGTCATTAAGTCAACCACAGAGGGCGGCACGGGGTGGGCATTGCCTGGGCGAGGCACCCGTTTGTCACCTTGTCACCAAGGGCAAGATCAGTATTGCTATGTCCTGCAGAGCTGGGCAGTGGCCATGGGTGTGGCCTTGGCACCCTCAGGGGTTCGTCCTTTGGATGTGTGCCTGGGATGGCTAAGAACAGTCACTCCGTGAAACACTGTTGGTGTGCGAAGCAGAATGCAAGGTTGTGTTCAGCATTCAAAGTAAAAATGTGTGTTTGTGATTTGCATTTAAAAAAAAAAGGTGTGTTTCAGGAGAGGTGTTTTAAGCCCTGCAGTGTCAGCTTTGGACCGTCAGTTGTAGCATTTACAAAAACTGACCACCTGGGCCGGTGCTGTAGCTTAGGGGGTTAAAGTCCCGCCTGCAGCACTCCTGTCCTATGTGGGCACTGGTTCAAGTCCCAGCTGCTCCACTTCCAGTCCAGCTCCCTGCTAATGCGCTTGGGATGCAGCAGAGGATGACCCAAGTCCTTGGGCCCCTGCGCTCACATAGGAGACCCAGAAGGAGCTCCTGGCTCCAGCCTGGCCCAGCCCTGGCCGCTGCAGCCATTTGAGGAGTGAACTAGCAGATGGAAGATCTCTCTCTAACTCTGCCTTTCAAATAAATAAATCTTTTTTTTTTTTTTAAAGAACCACAAAGCCAGCCTTGGAATTGCAAAGGATCCTGCACGCCCTCAGGGCAGCGCAGACCCTGAGGGGGCAGGTGCTCCAGGCAGAGCTTGAGTGGCTCTGCCTGGTCCCCTAGGGAACATGTCCAGAGGGGGGTGTGAACAAGAGGTCGGCTGTGGACAGAGAGCAGCAGGGAAGAAGGCAGTAGTGAGAGGCCCACGGCTCGCACAGAGGCCCGGGGCTTGTATGGGAAAAATGGCCCTGTGTGGGGGCAGCCAGGGTGCAGCTGTGTCACAGCTGGGCCTCCCCTCACAGAGGGGCGTCTAGAGGAGACGAGGGGCATTCTGGGAGGCGGTGGGGGCTCTGCAGTGGTAGCTGTCCCAGGCATGGAGCTGGCAGCGGGGTCCCAGGCTGGGCACCAGGGTTCTGAGGGCTGGGGGCGGGGCCCGCCTTGTCCTGGAGTCTCCCCATGCCTTCACACCCTCGTTCTGCAGCCTTCAGTGCCTCTGAGTCCTGCTCTTCTCGGGAACCACTGGAGGCTCCGGGGCTTCTCCCGGCCTTTCCAGAAGCCTGCCTCTTCTCTCCAGCCTACGCTGCCGGCATCCGGGACAACTTCTGTGTCCCCTTTTTTATTCCCTTTTAATTTATTAACAGGAAGGGAGGGATGGAGAGCGAGATATTCTTGCCCGCAAATGCCTGCAGCGGCCAGGGCTGGGCTGGGACTGGAATCTCCATGCAGGTGTCCCCCGCGGGTGGCAGGAACCCAGTTCCTGGGGTCGTCACTGCTGCCTTCCAGGGTCTGCAGTGGCAGGAGCTGGAGTGGGAATGACACCCAGGGACACTACAATGCAGGGATGCAGGTGTCTTAGCCACGAGGCTGAACCTCTGCCCCCAAGGTCCAGTCTTCTCTCTCTCTCTCTCTCTTGTTCTTATCTTTTTAACAACTAAGTGTCTTAGTACCTTCAAACCATTTATTCTGAGTATTTCTTCTTCCTCCTCCTCTTCTTCTCCCCCTCTCTTTCCCCCTCCCCCTCTCCTTCTTCACATGAAAGCATTGGTATCGTCACCAGTGGCCCTGTCCCCAGTCTTGTCACATAGAAAACTGCTCAGTATTTGAAATCCCAAGATCTCTGTTTCATTTGCTCCTTTAGCCGTGCTGGTGTGTGTTCTTAGGAGCACCTGCTCTCCCCACGGGGTGCACTTGCCAGTGCTCTCAAAATCAATGGCCCCGTGGCTTCCTCGGCTGGTGCCCCTCCTCCTTGGGGTAAACCTCCCGGGGGCTGATTCATGTCCAAGAGAAGTCAGAGCCGCAGCACCTGACCCAGGAACGCAGGGCTGCACACTGAGCTCGGTCCACAGCGCCGCCCTCCTCTCCTTTCCCTCTGGCCCCTCACCTTCCCCGTACTCGCGGTTGCACTCTGTCAGCAGTCTCCCCACCATTCTCCTTTAACCCGGGATCTCCACTTTACGTGCGCTTCTCCTTTTGGAAGCTGATTTTACTTCCTTGAAAGAAGTGAGGGAGAGAGAGGAAGCGAGCCAGCCCCCGTCTTGTGGTTCACCTCCCAGAAGCCCACAGCCGTGACAGCCAGGGCGGGGCCAGGCGGGACCTGGGAGCCTGGGACTCGGTCTAGGTCTGGGTCTCCTCCTTGGGTGTCAGAGCCATGGTACTTGAGCCGTCCCTGCTGCCTCCTGGAGTGCACGTTAGCAGGAAGCTGGAGTTGGCAGCAAAGCTGGGACCAGGCCCCCAAGGCCGGTGTCCCCAGCAGCGTCTTAGCCATGCTACCGCATGCGTGTTGGGCTGTTTGCTTTTTCCAGAGATGCCTCTCCCAGGTAGAGGTTAGGTCACTTGCTTCCCTGCTTAAACACCTCTGGGAGCAACTTAAGCCTGGAAAAATCTCCCAGGAACCCGTCTGATCCACGGCAGCCTGCCTGTCTCTCTCATCTCCCCACATTCCAGAGCCTGCTACAAGCACCCCAAAGTGGGCCCCTTGTTTGGCTTCCCCTGAGGCTCTCTGTACTTGGCCTTCATGAACCCGGTGCCTGGAGCGATGCTTCCTCCTTCTACTCATCCAGGGAACACCCGTTGTGTTTCACGCTCTCACTCCGGGGCTGCCTGCCCTGTCCAGGAGCCACTCTGTCCTCTGCGTGGCCCGTGATGGGCGGGACACCTGTCAGGTGCTGGCATCCCTCTCTGTCCCTGGGAGCCTCTGAACTTCGGGTCTGTCTGCGGCCATGTCATTGTTGGGGTGGAGGGGGATGTAGCAGTACGGTGGGAGCGCAGTCGCTTCTTCACAGGTGACGGGTGCACAGGTAGCACTTTGCCGGCCAGCAGAGATGTGGCAGTGCGAGAGCTCAGATCCACCAGGCAGACACTGACGTGGTCCACATGGTCATGCAGATGGTGGGGCCCCGAGGGGCATGGAGGGAGCCAGGTTGCCCTCATCCTCCTGGGCTGCTGTGGCTCAGCACCATCTGGCCCTGGAAATGCGTTATCCAGAGTTCTGGGGAGCAAGGTGCCCAGGGGCTTGGATGTGGTGAGGGCCATCAGCCTCCCTTACAGACACAGCCTCTGTCTCTTCCGAGGGCACAAGACCTCATCTAAACTGAGCAGTGACCCCAAGGCCCCGGGTCCCAGCCACCATGGCACCGGGGGCTGCAGGCCTACTATGGCTAAGGGTGGGCTGTTGGCATAACTGATTGAAAATTCAGACCTGCTGCTACCTGCCCTCCATTGCTGGGAGACCCCGGGACAGTGGCCCTGACCTGGTCCCCATTCCTTCCCAGATGGGTGGAGGAGCGGATGGCCTAGTGGTCGCCCCTCGAGGGCCAGTTGCAGGAATGGGGGGGGTCTTCTCCTGGCATGTGGAGTGCTCACTGTCTCCCCGCTTTCCCATCGGCTGCGGGCAGCCAGGCCCACACAGGTGAAAGGACACAGGGGGTGAGTGCCTTTTGGATTTTGTGGGTTGATTGTCTCACAGTTCCGAGGGAGAAGGCAGAGCTGCTGTTCGCCGCTGGGTGAGACGTAGAGAAATGTCCCTGCTGCACGGCTGCTCGCGGCGTACTGTCACGTCCAGAACTGGGGTCAGCCTGGCCGCAGAAAGGTGCGGGTGCCGTGTGGCGGACAGGCTGAGCTGGGGAGCTTCCCCCGCATTCTCTCAACAGCAGTCTCCGCTGTTAACCGAATTCACTAAAGCGCTCCCTTGGGCCATTGCCACGTTCGAGTTTCCCTTTGTAACGACAGCAATACTTCTTCTTTCATTTCTTTCTACTGTTAAAATGAGTAACAGCTGTAATTTATAGAGAATTCTGATCATGCAGATGAGCACAGAGAGCAGTCCAATCACTCACCGTTCCGTCACCCGGGGTAACTGCTGGCGTCATCCGGGATATAAAGCTGCTTCCAGAAGGCCGTGGAGAAGTGGGAGGAACAGCTACGCTTACTTTGGAGACCCACAGGCAGCTTTTTCATCCCACGAGCTTTGTGAGGACCGCTTGTGTTTCTTGTAGAGTTACATCCCTGTGTGCACGCCTGGGTGCTTGAGTCTCTGGAAGTACAAGTGGGCGAACTGGGTGCACCCCTGTAGTGTTGTCAGCTCCTGCAGCGGGTTCCCGCGCCTTCCGAGAGAGGCCTGCGCCTCGCTCAGGTGACCACCTGCACGCTGCTCTCCTGGCCTCTCTGAAGCTCCTGCCCCGCCGCAGGGCGACCCAGGCGGACGGCTTCGCCCCTGCCCGTCCCTCACCCGGACTCCCCTGCCTGTGCGCTCCCTGCCCCTGCCTCCCGCCGTGTTCCAGGCCCACACAGGGCCACGACCTGCAGGAGGCCTCCCAGGAGCAAGGCTGCCCGTGGCCCCCTGCCTCCCACATCCTCCCAGCTCCACTCTGCCTGGTGTGTCCCTGGCCTGTTCTCTCCTTAGCCACGTCCTTCAGGTCTTTGCTCCTCCAAACTTCCTGAGTCTGACTTGACTCAGCACCGTCATCCATCTGTCCTGCGCGTTTTTCTGTAAAGCTCGCTCGCTGGCTCGCTCTCCGGTAGTTGATGCGTTTGAATTTTTCTTTCTGATTGATTCATGTTCTTCCTCTCCCCACAGCCCTGCAAGCCCTACAAAAGCAGGTTTTTTTTCTTTGCTGTTCTGCTCATGGCTGTACTCCTAGGGCCTGCAGCAGTGCCTGCACATAGTAGGTGCCTCCACTGATGTATAAAACAGAGAACAAAATTAATGTGCATCGCTTGGCAGTTGGAACAAGTCATTTTCTATTTTTCTTGAGTGTGCCAGCTGCCCTTCATCTAGCACACGTGTGCGTGGTTTCCGGTACCAGGAACATGGACTCTGTCAAGGCAGGGCCTATTTCTGCTCTTTATGCGTGTGTGTGCTAGTTCAGCTCTTGTGTGTAGCCCGTGCTACAGAGGGAATTGGAGCGGAAGCCGTATCAGAAGCTGGTTTGGATTGGGAATCTTTGCTTCCGTGGGATCCCTATTGCTAGCACTGAGCCTGTGACATGTGAGTGTCACGCCAGCGCCTACAGCAATGACTGCTTCCTGGAAGCGGGTACTCCAAGCCCCATGCTACGTGGCTGTGCCTGGGCAGTTAATTGACATTCGTTTCATAAAAGCTCTGCTTTTTTCACTCATTTCAAACATCTCCAGCAACAAGGAATTCGGAGCTTAAAATGCCATTAATAAAGTGATTCCCCTCGGCCTTATCCTGGGGAAACAGTTGTAATTTATTATTTATTTATTTGAGAGGGAGAGGGGGAGGGAGGAAGGGTGGGAGGGGCACACAGAGGGAGAGAGGGAGAGAGAAGAAGTGGTGGGGGGAAGAGAGAGAGGGAGGGAGGGAGGGGGTCTCATGCTGTTTAAGTCTCCAAGTGCTCACACACCAGGGTGGGACCACACTGAAGCCAGGAGCCAAGAACTTCATCTGGGCCTGGGTGGCAGGGACCCAACTACTTGAGCCGTCACTGCTGCCTCCCAGGGTTTGCATCAGCAGGAAGCAGGAAGCTGGAGTCGGGCGCTGGAGCTGGGCATCCTGGAAGAGAGTGGTGAGTGTCAGACAGCACACACATGTATTTGGATACGTATGGCAAAGAAAACCCAGGGAAGATAGCTGGAAACTGCAGAGACGGGTTACTTAAAGGGGTGGGATGGAAGGACAGAAGGCGGAGGAGATGGGAGCAGAGTGGCTGGGCTGAGGCGTGGACGTCGCCTCTGTGTGTGGTTTTGAATAGCTGAGCCGCTTAGAATCAGTCGTAGGCACATAGCTAAAAAGGAAGCGTGCTAAGACCAGCCGGAGTATGGGACTGAGTGCGAGTGGAGAGCAAACACTGATAAGCCTATGGTACTGAAAATGAGTGATAAAGCAGTGAACACAAGCGGTCCATTGCCTAGGCTGTCGCCAAGTAATCGGCCTCAGGCGGGAGGTGCTCAGGGGTCAGCAGTGCTTCCTTGGGATAAGCAGAGGAGACAGTGGGGCAGTGGGAGGACCGAGTTCCCTAAGGGAACTGCCTCCCCCAGAGCAGAAAGAAAGGAACAATGGAAGTTACTGAGTCTGGAGTACAGAGAGAAAAGGCCAGAGAAGAGTGACAGGGCCCAGGGGTCTGAGGGACTCCATGAAGTAGAGTGACAGGTGTGTTGCGCGTATACACAAATAGATACACACATGCACACACATTATGGGGGTCTCAGGAGCAGGGGAGGGAGAAAGGGAAAGAGAGTAGGTCACTTATGAAAGACACGGCTATAAACAGCCAGGAAATTCAGTGAACTCAAGATGAGATGAACTCAGAGACACTGCAACTCATTCGAGTCGAACGGTTTAATGACAAAGACTAAAATGGCTTTGACAGCAGCAAGAGAGAGGCAACTTGTCACATACAAGGGGTCCTCAGTAAGTCTCTTGATAGCAAATCAGATTTCTTATCAGCATCTCTGGAGGGTAGAAGGCAGCGTGCTGATAAATTCAAAGTGTTAAAAACTAAAAACAAAAACAAAAGAAAAACCTATGAAGCAAGAACCCTATAGACATCAGAACTATCCGTCTACAGTGAGTAGGAAGGCAGATGTTCCCAGATAAACAGAAGCTGAGAGATTTTGTTTCCACTAAACTGTTGGGAGAAATGCTCAGGAGCTTTGCAGCGTGGGAGGCAAGGGCACCGGGCGTGACCTGGAGTCGGTGAGGAAATCAGTATCTCAACAAGATGAATATGCATGCAATTAGAAAGGCTAGCTTATTGCAGCAATGGTTTGTCACTCCACTCTTCGCTCTCCACATGATTTAAGAGACTAATAAAAAACCTCAGCAATTATGAGCCTAAAGGCTGGTATTATTGTAATTTTGATTTATAGCTACAAAGCTACAGTAATGAAGGCCACATAATACTGGGATTAAAAACAGACATACTGACCAGTGGAACAGAGTAGAAATCCCATAAATAAACACCCACATTTGTGGCCAAATGATCTTTGACAAAGGTGATAAGATTATTCACTAAGGAAAGATCAGTCTTTTCAACAAATATTGCTAGAATATTCATGGAAAAGAAAAATAGTGACCCTCACCCAACACCACATAAAAAATAACTAAAAATAGATCAAAGATCCAAATGTAAAAATTGAAACTATAAAACTCTAAGCAGAAAATGTAGGGCAAAAACTTCATGACATTGGATTTGACAATGATTTTTGGATACAATACCAAAAACAAAGCAAAAGAAAGATAACTAAATTTGAATTTCATGAAAATTTTTAAAAGTGCATTGAATAACTATGAACAAAATAAAAAGGTAGCCAACAAAATGGGTAAAAATATTTGCAAATCATTATTTGATCATAACAGATTATACAGAGAATTCCTAAAACGCAACCTCAACAACGAAACAAGTTGATATAAAGCAGACAGAGACTTGAATGGCCGTTTCTCCAAAGGTGTTCAGATGCCCATTAAGCACAGAAAGCTGCTCGATATGTCTATCATTAAGAAATTCAAATAAAAAATGCTGTTAGCTACCGCCTCACTCCCATTAGCATGGCTGCTTTCAAAAAACAGAACTAAGTGTTGAGAAGCATGTGGAGGAACTGGAATCGTGTACTTGTGGTACTGATGTCAAATGTTCTAGTCACTTAGGAAAATAATTTGGCACTTCATCCAAAGTATTAAAAATGGAATTAGCATATGATCCAGCAGTTCTGCTTGGTACATACTGAAAATGATGAAAAGCGAGGTCTTGGAAAATATTTTTACATCCAGGTTTATAGCAGTATTTTTTTTGACAGGCAGAGTTAGTGAGAAAGAGAGCCAGAGAGAAAGGTCTTCCTACCGTTGGTTCACCCCCCAAATGGTCACCACGGCCAACGCCCTGCGCTGATCCAAAGCCAGGAGCCAGGTGCTTCCTCCTGGTCTCCCATGCAGGTGCAGGGCCCAAGGACCTGGGCATCCTCCACTGCCTTCCCAGGCCACAGCAGAGAGCTGGACTGGAAGAGGAATAACCGGGACTAGAACCTGGAGTGCTGGCGCCGCAGGCGGAAGATTAGCCTAGTGAGCCGCGGCGCTGGCTGATATAACAGTATTATACTAGCTAAGCTGTGGAATATTAAGCTGTAAGAAAGGAAGAAACTTGAGATACAGGCTACAACATGGACGGAACTTGAGAGCATCACGCTGCATGAAACAATCTAACGGCAGCAAACACCGTGTGATTCTGCTTCTACAAAGTACTCAGGGTGCCCCAAATCAGAGAGACAGTGCAGTGATGGTTTCTAGGGTCTGGAGAAAGGCGTGAGTGGGGAGTTACTGCTTCCTGGGTGTGGAATTCCAGTTTTACAAAGTGGAAAGAATTCTAGAAATGGATGATGGTGATGGTTGCATAATATCATTGCTGCATTTAGTAGAAGTGAGCTGGGTACTTAAAAATTGGCTAAGATGATACATTGTATGGGTATTTTGTCAAATTGAAAAAAAAAAGGCTCAGGGCTCCTTGGAGAACAGGTTGATTGCAAGGCTGGTGCAGGGAAACGCAGAATGAGCCTGGAACAGCTCATGGGTCCAGAAAATCAGGAAATTCCCACAAAACATGGGGTGGTCATGGTGCCTGCTGAAAATAGAGATGCTGGCAGGAAGGGACTTCCAGTTTGCCGCAGCTGAAATGATTTCAGCCACGGAATCATCCACGCCACGTCTTCTCCCGTGGAATTAAACACATTTAGAAAGCAAGCCAGGGTCACAATTTGTAACAAACCGAAGCATGTCTAGGGCTCCTCTTCAGCTCCCCACCTGAGTCAGGGAGCTGTAGCTCCAGGTGATGTCTGGTATCTGCTTCCCTGTGCCTCCCTGGGGTGCCTGGCCTCGCAGCCTGCACGTAGTTGGTGTCGTCATTATCCGTTATCCAGCAATCAAGTGATTTCTAAGCTCCGGCAGGCAGAAGCAGTGGTGAGGAAGTTTGCTACCTGTCTCGCTTCGGGTCTCCCCACACTTTTTAGTTTTGGTATGTGGGGAGGAAGTCCCGTTTTCTCCCAGGTGCAGCGGCCGCTTGGTGCACCTGCCGAAGCCAAATCTGTTTTCCAAGGGGTTCCACCTGGTTTGGAAGGCGGAATGCGGCGGAACGCCGACGCATTTCCGGGCAGGGTCCCTGCTGGAGGCTGAAGCTTTGTCGGAAGCCCGAGAATGGGACAGCCCGGGCCGCCGAGTAGATGCCAGCTCGTTCCCATCTAACCGTGCCGCCCGTTTCAAGGCGCAGGGCCGGGATGTGTGTGCGGCCCCTCGCCCTGGGTGAAAGTCTGACCGCGGTGCGCACCTCGTGCACCCGGAGCCCAGGCTGAAGCCCGGGCTGTGGATGAGCGTAGAGCTGCTTTGCTGCTGCAGGCCAGGGCGGCCGTGATTCAAAAGCCCTCCAAGAAGGGCTTGCCAGAGGCTGGCTTGGATACCCGTTTCTGTGACTGAGTGTTCCCGAGCCCACCCCAGGGAGACTTCGGTGAACCCGTTCAGGGCCCTTGTGGGAGGCTCCTGGGGGCCAGTACCTGGACGCAGGTGGTAGTGGGTAGTGAAGCTGCACCTTCCGAGGCTACCCGCGGTCAGAGCTCCCTCTCCGTGCACTGGCCGGACTCCTGGTTTCAGGTAGGACTGGGTTTTATAAATATGACTTGGAGGGATCATGCCTTTTCCTCTATAGAACTGCCCAGTGCTTTCCAACTGTGATGAATCGTCGGAGAGGATTAGCGGGAAGGAAAAGCAGCATTTATTAGCCAACTCTGCTGTTTCTTTTCCCACTCAGATTTCTGCTCAGAGGAAATTGATAGCCCTGTCTCTTTGAGTGAAATATCTCCCATAACACAACGGGTCGAAACGGTAGCTGATCTATTGTTTTTTGGCCTTCTTCATAACTAAACGGAATTGATCAGAGAGTTGATCTCATTGATTGGGAAGAGATCCTTTAAGTTGGCTGGGAGGGGAGAAAAATCGCAACAATTAGGCTGGCAAGCGTCTGAGTCGGCGTCGCGGGAACGCGCGTGGTGTTCTCTGTGGTCTAACCTCTCCTCGTTGACATTTCGGACCAGGGAAGGCAGTTCTTTGTCTCCTGAGAAGGGCAAGTGCTTTAATGACAACACAGAATTTCTCCCGAATGTTTTGTATGCTTTTGGATCGATAACATGGATCACAAAAATCATGAGTTCCTAACTTTTCCTTCAAAAGAAAAACAGTGCATGCCCAAATAACTTTGTGTGTGTGTGGGGGGGTTAAAGCCCCTAATTGCACCCTGTTGAGGCCGTACGAGGTTTTCCTAACCGTTTATCATGCATGGGTGAAGCATGCGTCATTCTTGCTGGTGCTGGGAAAATCTCTGGAGATTTGGGGAAACAAAGAGTAGATACCTTACACATTCCCGGGGAAGAAGGGAAGGAAAAAGATGAAGAAATCAAAAAGAGGTTTTAGGATGGGCTACTTTAAAATCACAGTTCTTGAACTGGGTTTAATGGACTCTGTCTCTGGTGCCCTGTGGTTCTCTGGTCTGGCATAGCATCTTGCCAAGCCAACGAGCAAGCTCGTGTCCTCCTGCCCTTGGCCCCAGTGGGAAGTTCAAACCGTGCTGGTTCCGGCTAAACCAGGCCCTACTTTCTGTCATGGAAACCAGGGCCACTCAGCCTTCCTCCTATCTGGCCGTCTCACACTGGCTTGAGTGGCTCGTTCTGAGAGTACTTGACACTCCCATAACCCATCGTGGTGTGTTACCTCACCAGCCTCAACAGCTGGGTGGGTTTCAGGTGCCATGCCACGAGAGTGAGCGGTGATCTGGCTTGCTGAACGCTTTAGAAGGACACTTGCGATTCAGAAATCGCTGAGTACCAGGGAGTTTGCCTACTCAAGACTGTTAGTGCGAAGGATATCCTGTGCACAGTTAGTTCAACTCACAGAGCACTGACTGGGAGATTGTGAGATGCCAGGTGCCTCGCTGGTCCGGGGGTGTGTGGATACCGCTGGGCGATGGTCATGGTGTCAGGGACTTCACAGGGTGATAGGGAGCTGGGTTGGGGGGTATGACTCCCCCAGCAGCGTCAGTTCCAGCCTGGAGTTGCTCATGCAGGGACCGACGGTTGGAAGGAGACCATAACGCAGAGTCATACCTATTGAGACAGATGGCACAGTGGCAGGACTCGGCCAGGTATCGCCAGGCTGTTTGCTGTTTGAGTTGTGTTTGCGTCCCAAGAAGCTAGTTGTGTGTAGATTCAGTCTTGTTCCACTGCTGGGTGGGATCAGGCTTTATAAGCAGATTTTATTTTATTTTATTTTATTTTTTTAGTTTTGAAGCTTGACTTTTTCTATAGGAATTTTAGCACCCTGCTTTCCCCCAGCCCCAGCTAATTGCTTACGAAATGGTATAATTGAATCCCCCTCAAAATAAAAGAACCCGAGTGAAGGAAGTTGTAATCCAGTTTTTTTCAGATTTCAGTGGTAGAGAGGGAAAGAATCTTCCAGAAAACCTAGGTCAGTAGGAAGAACATTGTCACACTTTTTAAACCTTGATGTAACCTTGTTTGCAATCTGTTTAGATGGACTATTCTTGGAATTTCTTGGACTATGTGTCAGGAGAGAGGGTGTTAACTGAAGCCACGCCCACTGTGGGGTCCGGGGACTGTATCCACGCCCACAGTGGGGTCTGTACCAGCCGACTGTATCAGCTGGTGCACAAACATTAATCGCCTTGAGGATTGGACTGTGTTCAGCCTAAACAACGGGCACCCAGGTCCGTCTTCGTTCCGTGCTCAGTGAGCCATCTGCAGAAGGACACTAAGCAGATTGCTGCCGGCATTCTTGTTATTTGGGAGAGAGTTTTCGCCTCACCTGTGTGTGTGTTCTTAACCCTCATACTCTTCGTAGAGTGCGGTGATGCTTGTGCGGGACAAACTGCGGGTGGGTTGGTTCGGGGAGCCTATGTTTTACAGAATAAAGCCAGGCATTTTTTTTTTTTTATTAAAAGAGTGCTTTTTACAGCCGTGGCGTCATCTGCAGACCCAGCAACTGATATGGCTGGTCTGCTCGCGCTCCGTGTTTATTCTGCACTGAATCGACTCCCGAGGGCTGGCGTTCTCGGTGCTGTTACGACCACCAACCTTTCTTATGGAGAAGGTCAATGGGTCTGATAGGGAGTCTTGTAAATCATAAACTCACTCTTTCTGTAATATCTAATATGTCCCAGCTCACATGCGTTAAAAATTATAAACCACAGCCCAGACTGTAGATCAACCGAATAAATCAGCTGCTGTAAACACAGGACAGATTGATGCCAGTGTACCTCGCAGGTTTCTAGACGCTTCCAGGGTGATGGACACGGTACGCCTTGCTGCTGAGGTGTCGGGGGCCGCAATGCAGTCTCTGTGCCATACTTGGTATTCACAAGTGACCCTAAGCATTGGAAACCTTCCCTGAAATTCTGCAGAATGGGGACACAGGTCAGTGTTGTTAGGTACAGTGGTCCTGGGTAGTCGAAAACCATGAGTCCTGTTGCATTATGGGAAAGGTAAAATGGTAGCAGATACTCAGTGTCCAAGGCACGATACTTTACTTTCCTTAGGGAACTCCTCATCTATCCTTTGCTGGGAAAACGGGTTCTGGGTGTGGCTTTCAGTAGTGGACTAGAAGAAACCAGATGCTTACACAGATCTGGGCCAGGGAATGGATTACTCCTCATTGTAAAATTTATTTATTGACGTGAAAGAGAGAGGGAGAGAGAGCACGAGAGAGAGAGTGAAGGAGAGAGAGATACTGATTTTCCATCTACTGGCTTACTCCCCATTTGGCCTCAATAGCTGGGGCTGGGCCAGGCCAAAGCCAGGAGGCTGGAACTCTTTGCAGGTCTCCCTCGTGGGTGCAGGGGCCCAGACACTTGGGTCATCTTCCACTGCCTTCCCAGGTGCATGAGCAGAGGGCTGGATGAGAAACAGGACAGTTGGGCCTTGAACCAGTGCTCCAGTGTGGGAGGGATGCTGGTGTCACAGGAGGTGGCTTCACCCGCTGTGCCACAACACAGTCCCCAGACGAGTGGATTGTTCGGGTTCACTCACTGTTGTCTCCGCGGTCTGAGGTTCCTGCACAGGGAAAAGCCGCCTCCGACCTGGGGCACTGCCGTCTGCTTTCCGTGTGCTTTGCCAGCCAGCGTGCATGGAGTGACCGCCTTCAGTTTGTTTCTAGGGATGATAATTTGGTGTTAGGAACTAATCCCTTCAACTAGAAACCCTGCTTTTTGGCCCTCTAGGATGCCAAACGCCAGGAACAAAAACAGAGAGGGAAGGACGTAGCTCAAAACGGTACAGGTTGGAAGCAGAAAGTGGAATTCTGCTAATTCCGTCACTCACTCAGTTTGTCTATGTGAGAAGGCATTGGATTTCTCAAATGCAGCTGATCCTTGTTATTTGTAGGTGTGTGTTTGCAAATATGCCTGCTTGCCAACATTGGTTTGTAACCCCGGGATCGGTACTCGTGGACACGCACAGGGCAGTGAGCCTTCTGTCAAAGACATTCCCAGCTGGGGTCAGGCCAGGCGACTCGGGGCTGCTGTGTCTCAGTCTCCAGCTCCGAACAGGTGCTGCTCTCCGTGCCACGGTTCTGAGGGTCTCTGGGCTGTTCCCCACCCCGCACACCCTTCCCTAGTGCAGGGCCCAAGTGCCGTGTGCCGTGTGGTGTGCCTCAGGAGGGAGGGTATGGCCCTGTCTCTTCGGGGAGCCTCAGAACACAGGAAGACGGGGTTGTTCCTCCGACTTCAGACAACGGAGCTGCTCCATCAATTGTTTGCTTTCCCTTCGGTGGGTACTCCAGGGTGACACGGGAGCCCAGGGGGTGTACCTTCCGTGCTCCAGGGCCGTTTGTTCTCCCTAGAGTGATCAAGGCAGACCAATGGGCAGTGTCTGGAGTAACTTCTGCCCTCCAGACCCATCTACCCATTTCACTTTGAGAGCTTAGATTCCGCGGTGGAGACGCTGGGGGAAGGTCCCTGGGCTGGTGGAAATAACCTGGTCTGGGGTATACGTTTCTGTTCGAGCTTGGACGGCCAGCTAGTGTAAAAACCATCGCACGTTTTTGGCTGGCGCCGCAGCTCACTAGGCTAATCCTCCACCTTGCGGCGCCGGCACACCGGGTTCTAGTCCCGGTCGGGGCGCCGGATTCTGTCCCGGTTGCCCCTCTTCCCGGCCAGCTCTCTGCTGTGGCCCGGGAGTGCAGTGGAGGATGGCCCAAGTGCTTGGGCCCTGCACCCCATGGGAGACCAGGAGAAGCACCTGGCTCCTGCCTTTGGATCAGTGCGGTGCGCCGGCCGCGGTGGCCATTGGAGGGTGAACCAACGGCAAAAGGAAGACCTTTCTCTCTGTCTCTCTCTCTCACTGTCCACTCTGCCTGTCAAAAAAAAAAAAAAAAAAAAAAAAAAAAAAAAACAAACCATCGTATGTTTTTAAAACAGGATTGCAAGTCCTGATGATGTCCTCTCGGGGATTTTGAATACTGCTTCTGAAAGGTCACTTAAGCCCATGGCTTGATTATAATTTATAATGGCTTAATTCCTTTAGAAATAAAAAGAAAGCTTTTGTAGAAAGACCGAGATAATTCCCTTGGAGAGAGTGATCAGGGATGGAACGTTTCACAGCTCTTGGGTTTTAGTAGCGAGGCACTGAATACATCCTGTTCGAATTTTGCTTGCTTTTTAAACGTTTCTTACGTAGTTACTTTCCAGGTGAGTGTGTGAGTGCAGGTGGTTTACCGTGAGGTTTGCTCCTTTAACGTGGAATCGTTTCAGAATTCGGGAGCGAAGCTCTCCGTCCAGCGTTGGGAGGATTAGCAAGTCAGAATGTCTCGCGCGAGATCTGGTCCCTTGCAGCAGAGCTGAGCTTCTAACTCGGTCTCATTCTTACCACGTTGCCCGTGACGGGGCCGCCCAGCCCCGTAACTTCCATCGCAGAGCAGAGCGTGAGCGCCTTGCTCTCATGGCTGACTGTGTGTCTCTGCTGAGCTTCTCTCTGTTTATGTAAATCCTTCTTCCTGGAAGGTTTCAGCTTAGCTGATAGAAAGCAGTCTGCTGATTCCCGCCGTTCACAGGAGAGTGGGTAAGACGGCGTAGGAAGTGTTGATTATCCAAGTAAAACAGTAGCTCTCAATTCTTTGACTTCCCAGGCTTGTTCTTTAATGGAAAGTAATGCTGTAAATAGACCCGAGCCCGTTGGCTACAAACAATTCAAGGAGTGAAGGCAGCGAAAGCTCCCTGGGGTCCTTCAGGAAAGCTGTTGAATTTGGCTGCAAATGAGCACAAAGCACCTTCGCAATTTTTTTTCATAGCCTCTGCCGTTGTAGACTCCTGGATTTGGTTTATTAGACAAGAATGGCGCTCCATTGACCTACCTCACTGATAAATTTAAATGCCTATTTTATTGAAAGATAGGTATCCAAATACCTATTTCATTAAAAAATGCGTTTGAAAAGCAATATAACAGCTTGTTCAACCGTCCTTCTTAACGGCTCCTTTGGAGACTCCGAGTGCTCTCAGCTAAATCCAAACTTGCAAATTTCATTATGAGAGAGCATTGAGTCGATTCAATTGCCCTTGGCATTCGGGGTGGTCTGTCACGTTGGAGTCTCACTCAAGGGAACTGCTGTGTGCGCTCCTTTTCATTTCGCCAAATCCACAGCAGGCTGTCCGGATGGAGGAAATCGGGGGAACGGAATCGGACCGACTCCTTTTGGAATCTGAGGCGTTGGACACACAGAGTAGCAAGTGGGAAGTGCAGTGACCTTCCGTGTCCTGCTCAGTGAATTTTGCTGCACGCAAAATACCTGCACCCCCAAAAGGTGGCTGGTGTAGGGGTCCCACCTTCCTCGATGAGCTTAGTTTTGCTGTTTGTCAACTTGACATAGAAGAATCCTATACGATGTGTAGTGTTGTGTTTTCAGTCACTGGCCATAGTGTCTGTGAGTCATCCGTATTGTTGCCTGCAACCGATTGTTTTCACTCCTGAGTAGTATCCCATCGTGTGAATGCAGGAAGACTCATCTCTGCATTCTCTTGTTTGAGGAAGGTTGCTGCTAATGCAAAGTTGGCTGTGTCTCTCCGTGGACACACGCACTCCTGTCTCTGGAATATGCGCTTTGTGTGGGCCCTAGGCAGGTGTTCACGGGCTTTCATAAACAGCTGCCGTCCACGGCGATTGCCCCACAGTGACCAGGAGACTTCAGGTTATTCCACCCCTCACCAGTGCGTGCTACTCTCAGCCTTGAAGTGGTCGCCACTCTGGGGCGAGATTGCCGGTCTTTTTCTGAATTCCACTTGGAGAACACTTCCCAGATGAGTGTTACTTAGTATCTTTCTATATGCTTGGGGCCTCTTTAATATCTACCTATATTTTGCAGAATACCTGTTTGGTACTCTGCAAAATTTTGTTTTATCTTTTTACTGAATTCTCTGTCAGCTGTGTGTACTGCAAATACTTTTTTCCTAGTCTGCATGACCAATGTTTCCACTATTTTCATGATATGTTTGATAATGGAATTAATGAGATAAAATTTGTCACTATTTTTATTTTGTGTTATTTGTTGAGTCCTCTTTGTGAGATCTTTGCCTCTTGTAAGATGCGGCTTATTTTTGATGGTGTCTCCATAGATTGTAAATTTCACTCAGGGAATCTACACTTAGTGGACTTTGCCTTTAATAAAAAACTGTGTTTTGTATTTGAGAGGCAGTCGCACATATGTGCACGTGAGCACACACACACACACACCCCACACACCCCACACACCCCACACACGGAGACGGAGACCTGGGAGATTCGATCTGCGTCTCCCACATGGGTGACAGGGACCCAAGCACTGGAGCCTCCGTCTGCTGCCCCCCAGGATGCGTTAGCAGGAAGCTAGAGTGGAGACCGGGAGTGGGACTTGAACCCAGCTCCTGCGAGATGGAACGTGGATGCCCCAGCAGGCATCCTAACTGCTAGGCCGTTTGCCTACCCAAGTGGAGCGTTGAAAGCCTTGAAGCCTGCATCTGAATATGGGGACAGAGATTTTCTTGCCAACAGTGGGATTTTTTTTGTACCTTGATTTGAAGCAGTAAAGACATTTCTGGATGTGTATCAGCAGAGGGGTAAGGAAAGCACACCAATAGCTGAGAGAAGACTGTTAGGAAGATTCTGACAGCTGGAAGTATTGTGGTCCCAGATGCAGGCGTGAGGAGTGCCCCTGTGAATGCTGTGTCGGTAGAGGAGGTATTGGGCATCAGCTTATCCTAGTTCCTCCCATGTACAGTGTTAGGTCACAGAATGAAAACCAACTGAGGGGTTCAGGGGACAGAAAGGGGCCACCCACCGTCTCCTCTCTGCCCTCCCACTTTGAAAGCAGGAGTGTCTCAGGGCCAATCAGAGCTGGGCTTGGATGTGGCTAGCAGTGGGGCCGGGCAGCGACTGGACCTTGGCTGCATGGCTGCTGGCTCACTGACCTCGGCTTCTTGATCAAGCAGCAGAGCCAAGGAGTGCATCCGGGCTGCTCTTCAGTGCTGCTGCCATCTCCGTCTGCCATCCGGGACCTGCTCTCGGTCCTCCTCCCTGCTGCTCTTGGCTTTGGCAAGCTGACCTGGTGGCATCTGTCCTGGTACCCTGGCTTTCACTGGGTTCGGCCCCTGGGGGGCATCACTGGGAGAGGAGAGGGAAGAAAGAGAGTGAAGTCAAGGCCGTCGTTCCCTCCTTCAGGGCTGCTGCAGGTTGGCCGTGTCCCAGGCCCAAGGCTGTGGCTCTCAGGTGGTCCCCTGCCCAGCCCTCATTCTGGCTCTTTCCCTCACTCTTTCAGCACTGGGCACCTGCTGGCTCCTGCTGTTGCTTACTCTGGGGGACTGCATTGTCCCTGTAACTTCCCTAAGCACCGTCCTTGAGTCTCTGTGCGTAGTTCCCTTATTAAACTCTGCTCCAGCGACTGGTTTGTTGGGGAAAGTCAAGGTGTGGGGTTGTGCTTGGACTGGCATCTCCCAGTGCCTGTGACGTTCGGCTCTCAGAAGGGGGTTTGATGCCTTGTGCTGAATCGCCACTGAGACTCTGCTCCCTTTGCCCCCAACTTGGCTCATTTTCGTCAAGTCTCAGCTTAAATTCCAAAGTCACCTGAAGAGCGTTACCTATCATTCATTCCTGGCAAAGAGGAATTTGAACGGTGAGAGCTAGAAGATTGTTTTAGACACATATCTCTGCTTTTGTTTTATGTCTACCCCTTCACATCATGTGGTTCATACGGGATCACCGCTATAATACTATCCACTTATATGGTGTTTGGTGCCTTTGTTGAGTAAATAGATGATTAATCATCAATAGAATAAAATAATTGAACAGCACAGAATCTTTGCAAATGAATTGATCCGATATCATTAAAAATATCAGCTTTGGTTCATGACCTTTAATAACAGTTATAACAATGGAAAAGCAAAGGCCGCCAAATTACCGAATCTTGATTGTGTTCCGTCCTGTTCCTGACTTTGTCTTTATCTGCACACGATTTCTCAAAGATCGCTGCCACAACGGGGTGAATTCTTGCTTTCTCTTTGAATTCACCATGCTGCATGGAAGTTCCCTGTGTTACTCAATAGTCTGAGTAGTCACCTAGTTCAGTAACTGCACCAGCGCTGCTGAGGTGATGGGCACTGTGGCTGCTCTGTGCTGTTGTCTGACATTCGGGTTTTCTGGATTTTATTATCACTAGTTTAACCGAAGTGAATGGTTTCATGGCACTTCACAGTGCTGGAAAGGTCGCGTTTCCTTACTTTCCTGAGTCAAGTTGAGTCTGGCTAGGGCTGCCCCTGTAAGGTTAACGAGAGTGCAGTCGCTGTCATTTCCCAAACAGCTTCTCTCCCGTTTGTTGGCTTCTCAGCAACCGGAGCTTTCATGACGCAGGACAGCGTGGAAGGGCTCCTTATCCCAGCCCAGGTTTGTCGATGGCGCTTCTCTCAATAGTCCAAGGCAGGGGCCGGCGCTGCGGCTCACTAGGCTAATCCTCCGCCTTACGGCGCCGGCACACCGGGTTTTAGTCCCGGTCGGGGCGCCGGATTCTGTCCCGGTTGCCCCTCTTCCAGGCCAGCCCTCTGCTGTGGCCAGGGAGTGCAGTGGAGGATGGCCCAAGTGCTTGGGCCCTGCACCCCATGGGAGACCAGGAGAAGCACCTGGCTCCTGCCATCGGATCAGCGCGGTGCGCCGGCCGCGGCGGCCATTGGAGGGTGAACAATGGCAAAAAGGAAGACCTTTCTCTCTGTCTCTCTCTCTCACTGTCCACTCTGCCGGTCAATAAATAAATAAATAAATAAAATAAAAATAGTCCAAGGCAGAAGGCTGGTGCTGAGGCCTCTGGTCAGCTGGTGTTGCGTGTCACAGAAGCTCTGCCGTTGGTGGTATCATGGATGAAAGGCTGTGGAAGCCGTGAGGTTCTTGTCTTCACACAAGAAAGAATTCAGGCGTGGACAGAGAGCGGAGTGATAAGGCTGTATTGGGGATAGGGCATCTGTCAGAACAGAAGGGACAGAGAGCACCCAGTTGCTCGGACTGGGGGAGAGCGAGGTTACGTGGTTGGATGGAGAGAACACACCTGGGCAGGCCAGGCGGGCGGCTTGGCAGAGAACTGAAGGCTGAGAGCGCGGTCCCATTGGATTCCCTAGGTTTTTAAGGGAGTCTGTTCACCCACCGCCCCCTCTCCTCCAGGATGAAAGATAGGGAGTCCTAGCAGAAGAGTTTGGGTGAAAATTGGCAAATTCCTCCCCAGATTTGCTGGCCCTGGGCAGAGCAGAGAGGCCTCCCTTAAGGCATCCGTGAAGGTTTTATGGCCCCGTGTTACCAGGTCAGGTAACCCATTTGTTCCTGAGAAGGGAGAATCCTGGGAGCTTTCCTTGGGGGAAGGGCTGGGACCACCTGGGAGGTTCTCAGGATCTGGGCAGGACTTTGAAGTGCAAAATGCTGGGCTTCTGGAGCTTCCACTGCAGGTGCTGGTCTGCAGGCTGTCTCATGCACAGGTAGAGGCAGCTCTAAGGTGCGACCATCACCTTCCTTCTGTTTCCCTTAATGCCTCTGACACTTCGGGAGCCCACACTCAGCCATGTGCACAGCTTGTCCACCGGGAGCCGTGGTCTCAGTCACGTATGCAATCCCACCCAAACCTGGGCCTGTCCTCCTGGCTGTACGGGATTCACTCACTTTCTGGATGGTCGCTGCTAGACAGTTGCCATGTCTTCCCCCCACAACCCAGGCTTTCCAAACCAGTGCTTCCGTGGGCATTCTCTTTAAGGAGCTTCTGAAATAAAAAGAACCCAGTGAGCTTGTTAAGCCCCCTGGAACTCCACTCCAGGAGGACACTAGAACTTAGCGCACAAAGGCATGCGTGTCCTTGGAAGAATTTCTACCTTAATGCTTTGTCTCCTATTGGAAACTCAGTACATTGCTCTTTCATGTAGATAATGAAGCAATGGGAAATAAATAAAACAATGCAAAGGTCTAATTTACATGTAATTGGAGACCCAGCAGGAGAGAAGGGGACAGAAGGAATATTTAAAGAGGTAGCAGAAGAGAATTTTTCCTGATCTGACACAGAGAAAATTCTTAAAAGCAGGTAAACAAGTAAATGGAATAGAACTGAGAATGCAGACATATGACACATGGGCACTTGATTTATGACATGAAGGACACAGAGCTGAGGGCGTGAGAGGTCTTAGCAACCAGTGGCACTGGGACAGGCGGATACACAGCTGGGAGAAACAGAGCGGCCCCTGCGTGCAAGAACTAATTTTACAGGGATGTGGAACCAAATGAGCAGAGCAAGATTTCTTCGACATGATGTTGTTTATGTACTAATCACAAAGGAGAGACTGAGAAACAAAGTGAAAGTTATGAGTCTTTATTCATTAAAGAAATGCAATGAAGACTCAGTTTATGCTAACAGGGTAGGAGGAGGCATTTGCCACACATAAAACTAACAAAGGATTAAGCCCTCAAATGTATCAGTAACTACATGTCAAGAAAGACAGACACCCATATTGTCATATCCACATGACGTTGTGATACCTGTGAAAGGATGTTTAACCTGTAAGTCACTGCAGAAACGCAAACTAAACCAGAAAGCAGTGACACCAATGCAGATCCTACAGAATGGCCAAAATGGAACACACTGACTGTCCTGAGGGTTGCTGGACGTGTAGTGAGGGGAACACCCACCTACTCTCAGTGGGGTGCAAACCAGCCAGTCATGTTGACAAACACGTTGACACTAGCAAGCTGAAGGGGCCAGCTCCTGGCAGCTCACTGGAGCTCATTGTCCACAGGAATTCTGCGACTTGGTTGTTGAACCACTGGTCCTTGGAAGTTGGCTGTGGCGTGAATATGAATATTAGGTCTGAAGACATTAGCGAATGCCAGCCAGGGATTTCTTTCTCAGAGAGCTAGTTGACAAGTACATCACTATGTCTGACTGGATGATTCCAATCCTAGTGAATACAGCCAACAAAAAGTGTCCTGTCACACAACGGAAGGCACGTAAAATAATGCTCACAGCAACCCAAGCTGCAAACAGTCCAAAAGGCTATCAGCAGAAGGGGCAAATACATTGAAGTCGAGTAATACTAGACTTTGATTTATTTACTTATAAAAATGAGTGAACTGCAGCTTGATGTGGTATCATGGCTGGATCTCACAAATGTTTCAATGAGAGAGGTTGCGCAGAAAATCGTATGTTGCATAATTAATTCCATTTGTGAAAAAGTTAAATTAGGACTTAACTGGTAAAGTTAAGCTTAGTTGGAAAACCCTAAAAGAACTCAAGATGATGAATACCAAATAGATTGAGAGAATGGGTACTCCCGTGGGGAGGGATGGCTTTGTGATGGAGAGCAAGTACAAGCCTTCTGGAAGGGCCAGTATTTGGTTTCTGGACCCAGTGTGTGTGTGTGCATGTGCGAATGTGCATGTGTGTGTGTGTGTGTGTGTGTGTGTATTTCCTGAGAAATCCTGGAGTAGTATCTTTTGTACAATTGATGTGTGACTGATTCGTTTCTCACACTCACACCTGGATAGATCACTTTCCCCTTTGCTTCCCGACTTTGGGCTGCAGCCCTGTAGTGAGTCGCTCGGGTCTTGAGTTGTGTCCCTGTGGTTTCTGCACCATCTGCTCCAGGTGCCCGGGGACACAGAGGAGGGCAGAGAAGCTCAGCCTGGCTGTCAGTGCGGAAGTGAGGGTGGCACCCTTTCCTTGGCTCACACTCCAGTGGCGAGAACTGCATGAAGGAGTTGGACCTGTGGTCCCTAACGGTGTCTCTATCAGTGCCCAGGAAAAACCCCTGGACCACGGAAGAGGGGGGGATGGATTCTAGAGACAGCGGCAGTCCCCAGCAGAGGTGCTTGCTCTCAGTAAGCTGTCTTGCATCTTGAAAGTATTACATCAGGGGCCGGTTCTGCGGTGTAGCAGGCAAAGCTGCTACCAGGCTCAACCAATATATAAAGAGGATGCCCCCAACAACAAAAGCCCCAAACGTCAACAGAAGCCCTCGTAGGATGCCTTGAGAAAACCAGACACGTGGCTTCCCCTGCAACACAGAGCAAAAACCGAAGCTCAGGGCTCATGGGTGTTTAAAACAAGAAGGCACAGGTGAGTTTTCCATGGAAAGATGAGAAAGACTAATGCAATACACCACGCTGTTGGTAGGTCTGTGGGGGCTTTAAGAGGGTCTGGCTGGATGATGGAGTCAGATCGTTTTTGGGGGAATTTCTCACATGGGATAGACATGGCAGTTCCCAGCACGTGGGAAGTAGGAAGTGTGTTGCCGGCTTCCCTTCCACTGAACATCAGGCCTCCGTTCTGTCAGTGACCCACCCATGGGACAGAAGGAAGCTTTGCACATTCTGCCACCAGAACAGGATTCCTAATACTTACTTTGTGTGATACGAATTAGAGACACCAGGCTCAACCAGTACATACAGAGGATGCCAGTGAAATTTGCTATTGATACTGACAGGATCACTTGTTTATCTGGATTTTTTTTTTTTTTTTGACAGGCAGAGTTAGTGAGCGAGAGAGAGACAGAAAGGTCTTCCTTCCGTTGGTTTACCCCCCAAATGGCTGCTACAGCCAGTGCTGCACTGATCCAAAGCCAGGAGCCAGGTGCTTCCTTCTGGTCTCCCATGCGGGTGCAGGGCCCAAGCACTTGGACCATCCTCCACTGCATTCCTGGGCCACAGCAGAGAGCTAGACTGGAAGAGAAGCAACCAGGACAGAATCCGGCACCCTGACTGGAACTAGAACCTGGGGTGCTGGCGCCACAGGCGGAGGGTTAGCCTAGTGAGCCATGGCGCCAGCCAGTTTATCTGGAATTAAATAATCACTGACAATTCTGTGTTTCACCTGTCAATCTTGATATGCGTTTTAATTAGTTTTTTCCCACTGGCAGTAAGCATGCTAGTGAAATTTCACCAAGACAGTACAGCTGACAGGCCAGGAGGGCATCTCAGCGAAGAATTGAGAGTCTCGTCTTCATTCAGCGTGGAGTCTGGTGGGTTTCCCCATCCCTCTTTTTTTTTTTAAGATTTATTTGAGTAGCAGACTTACAGACAGGGAGGGAGAAACAGATCTTCCATCCACTGGTTCACTCTCCAGATGGCCACAATGGCTGGAGCTGTGCTGATCCGAAGCCAGGAGCCAGGACTTCAAACAGGTCTCCCACGTGGGTGCAGGGGCCCATGCACTTGGGTCATCTTCCATTGCTTTCCCAGGCCATAGACAGGGAAGCTGGATCCAGAGGGGAGCAGCTGGGACTCAAAGCAGCACCCCTATGGGATGCCAACGGTGCAGGCAGTGGCTTAACCTGCTATGTCACAGTGCCTGCCCCTGTAGTACATTTTTTAAAAAAATTTTATGTATCTCTTTGAGAGATAGTTACAGAGAGAGGGAGTGACAGAGAAAAAGGTTCACTGGTTCACTCCCCAAATGTCCTCAATGGCTGGAGCTACACCAATCTGAAACCAGGAACCAGGAGCTTCTTCCAGGTCTCCCACATGAGTGCAGAGGCCCAAGCATTTGGGCCATCTTATACTACCTTCCCAGGCCATGGCAGAGAGCTGGATTGGAAGTGGAGCAGCTGGGACTAGAACCAGTGCCTATGTGGGATGCTGGTGCCACAGTGCCACTCCCCCTCCCCCGTGGTTATCAGCTCAGTGCTACTGGTCCTAATAGCCCTCCCCCATCCTCTCCACACAGGACTGGAAAGATTCTCCTGGGTTGTCCCCAAAGGAGGGCTGTGACCCACCTAGAAGATTATGGGACTCGGGCAAGAATTCGATGTGTCACATGCTACCAAGGGGAGCATCTGCATTTCCTCCCCCGTTCAGCCACATGGACTTGCCATGTTTGTCTTCAGCGCCTCTCAGACACAGCAGTTGATGCTGCTGTGTACCTAACATTCCCCCCTCTGGAGAAGTAGCCCACGATCTTATGGGGGTAGCGTGGGTGGAGGTCTGTCTCCTGTGGCTTCTTTGACCTGGTGTTTGTTCGTACAGCATGCATATAGCCGGCTCTGTGTATTTTCTGCTGTACGTTCTGTGGCGTTACGAGGAGGCCTGGGAGAAGATGACCCTGTGTGGTCCAGTGGGCTGGTCGCACTGTCTGATGGGGCTTGCCTCTTGACCATCTGGAACTGGACGACTTGTATTCACCACTCTTGCTCTCTCCTGGCTGCCTCTGCCAGAAATCTCTTCCCAGAGAGAGCTGGACCAGAAGTCCTTGTCTTCCTGTATGGTAGAGTTGCAGAGATGGGACAGAGAGTGGTAGGAATCGGCTGGTGAAGTTTAATGAAGAGCCCTGCAGGTCAGGTAGGCATCTCAGCAAAGCACTGGCGCCTTTCATTAGTTTTAACACAAAGAAAAACAGCTCTTACATCGTAACATTCTCCAGCCTCTGCACTGTGCCCTGCTCTATTTGAAGGAAAGTCTTAATTCATCATTCCAGTTAGGCCCTGCTCTTCCTTCCACAGACTCATGTAATTGCCACAGAATCAAACCTTCCGATTTACTAATTATCTCCCTTTAAATGTCAGGTGCTGTGGGAAAGACTCTAATTTAAAGACTCCAAGTTTAAAATTTTTAAAAGCTTACTTGAGTGGCAGACACACACACACACACACACACACACACACACACGTGTGCATATATATGGTGGGGGCAGAGTCTCCTTGCACTGGTTAATTCTCCAAATGCCTGCAGTAGTTGGGGCTGGGCTAGGTACAAGTTAGAGGCTGGGATCTCATTCCGGGTCTCCCACGTGCATGGCAGGAACCCAATCACTTGAGCTGCCAGTGCTGCCTCCCTGGGTCTACACTAGCAGGAAGTTGGAGTCAGGAGGCCGAGCCAGGAGCTGGACCCAAGTCCTCTGTTGTGGGACAGGGGTATGGAAAACACTCAGAGGAAATGAGGAAGAAGCAAGCCTGTCTGTCTGGGCTGCGTCTGGGTAGAGAGCAGTGATCTCAGAATACTGTCTTTGGATCCATTTGTGTCAGAAATGCAGGGAGCACTCAAATGCAGATTCCTGGGCCCAAGGCAGACTCCGCATTTTGACAAACAGCCCAGGTGACTGTATCCTGAAATTTGAACACACAAGGTAAGAGATTTTCCATTATATTGCTGTACATTCTCAGAGTATCAGGAGGTATTACAAACTCATGGTTTCTTTAGATTTAGGCTTCATTTGGTTCTTAAACCATTTTGAGACCATGTCCTGGGTTTCCAGTGCTTATCCATAGCTCAGACAAAACCACTTTCCTATGACATTTGATTTCTTTTTGTCCATTTGCTCCCCAATCCTTCCACCAACCTTCCATCCTTTACACAGCCATCCATCTGCCAAGCCACCCAGTCACCTACCTATGTACCTACCTAACCACCCACCCACCCAACCGTCCACCCACCCATCCATCCATCCATCCTTCTATCCTTCTATCCTTCTATCCATCCATCCATCCATCCACCCACCCACCCACCCACCTACCCACCTACCCACCTATCCAACCATCCACCCATCCACCCACCCATCCATGCATCCATCCACCTATCCACCCATCCACCCATCTATCCTTCTATCCATCCATCCATCCATCCACCCACCCACCTATCCAACCATCCAACCATCCAACCATCCACCCACCCATCCATGCATCCATCCACCTATCCACCCATCCACCCATCCCTCCATCCCTCTGGCAAACATTGACAGGTACAAGGCTGTGTGACTCTTCAATGGAAAGATTATAAATAGAAACTCATCATTACCTTTCTGAAGGGCGATATCTTCATAGTTTACATTTCCATCATTTCCCACGTTGTTGGCAGCCAACAAGAAACTGAGCTGTATTTTACTTATTTGTTTTCCGGCCACCCATGGGTAATATCTAATGTGTTGGTAAATGACATCTGTGGGTTTGCACGTGCTTGTTTCTGTGTCCCCCACATGCACGGGGGTCTCAGCGTGTGCTGACAATCTGTGTGTACGCTTATCAAAGTGCCCTTGGGAAATGGAACTACATGAGAAACTCATTTGTTATTTGCCAGCAACCTCATAACGTCCTTCTTGATTCTATCCTTTGGATAGATTTCTAGTTTATCTTATATGTGAGAAATGACCTTATAACCTGTGTGTGACAGTTGTTTGGGTTTTATTAAGTGCCCTGCTAGCTGGCGATATAGGGGCATTACTCATAGATATTTGTTTGCTACCCCAGTAAGCCAAGAAAATTTATTTTTATATATTTAACTACAGTGTCTTTCTTCTCCTGCATGTCATTTAAAAGTAGTTCATGGAAGACGGAGAATGCTGCCAATTCTGGCTTTATATGTGGCGAAAGGAGTTGGGCAGTCACAATGGGTCCCAGTGGTGGAGACTTGGTGAGACATCCATCACCAGGACAAAGTGGACTTGATGAAAATTAAATATAAATCCAGACGGACAGGCAGTTCACCCTCCTTGCTCCTACCCCTAGAGCTCTAGGGGAAATGCCCCAGAGTGTTTCTCCTAGGTGTAGCTCTACAGAGAAGCTAGTCATTGTCACCAGGCGTGTGTGTGTAGGGGTGGCGGGGGGAGGATTGTTGATGGTTCTTCGGCACTGACATCCTAGTGGTCATTTCAAAGTCATGGCTGATTCCTGTCTTGTAAAAATACCCCATAGTCAAGACGGTTTGCAAGTGCTGCAAAGGCAAACTCTTAACCGTGTACTGTCCTTGCATCTGCTGTACTGAGACGGAATTTGGCATTTTATTAATGGATGTCATACTGCTGAATATGGGGACATTTTAATAAAATGGTGTGAGGATTATCCAGTGTGACGCCACATGCTGACACTTAATCAGATCCCATCATTATCCTGGCTGGGCTTCTCTGGCTGCTGGTTATGGCATTCTGGTGAAGCCCCCGGGGGGCGTGCAGTGAGCTATCTCCCGGGGTCTGTGGCTGGGTGGGAGGGGAGGCTCAGCACGTGCTGGCCTCAGTCATCAGGCGACAGGCTACAGCTGCACGTGGATGTGGATGTGGACAGGGACTTGTTTTGCACTCGGTTTGTTTTCACGAAGATGCCTGGGAACACGGAATCTGACGACGGGTGATGCTCGTGGGGACTGGCAAGGCCCAGGAGGCTCTGCACCCAGAGAGTAACAGCAGGACTTGGGCTTCAGGTTGCCGGGTGAACTTGCCCAACTGACTCTTCTTCTGAGCTCGGTTTCCTGTTATCACAATGGAGGTGATGATACCGTGGGCACGCTGAGGCCACTGCATTCAGGACTAGTTGTTGATAATAAGAGCGTGTCAGACACAATGCCAGTGGGCAGTTATGGGGGTAGGGATGAGTAAACTGGGACAGCCCCACAGCCCCCCTCACCCCACACTGTGAAGTGTTAGGTAGCTGCCCCAAAGCTGGGCTGCACGGCCAACACAAATGGAAACAAATGAACCAATTCTCTGCCAAATTGGGAGCGTGGCCACACAGAAGGACAGGAATGCTTTTAAGTGAATTCAGAACTCGCATAGGTTTACTGGTGTGCAAGGACGAAGAAGGACTGCAGAAACACGGAACGCCAGTCTGTGATTGTAGTGTTGGTATTGGTATGTAGGTGCTTTGGAATTGTTTTATTACTGTTGTAGCAGAGCATAGGAGTAAAATAGTAATTTTAGGAAACAAAAAATTAGGTATAGGAGAAAAGATACATAAATAAGAAGAATGAAGTAAAAGTTATGAACTAGTGCATTTGAATGTGGAATGTTGATTCGAACTCACGATGTGAAGTGTGTGTGTGTGTGTGTGTGTGGCGTCTCGCGTCTCTGCCCGCTGAGGAAAACCTCAAATCACTTAATCCCAGGAGCAATGAAACTCTTAGTGTGCAAATCTGGGTTTCTCTTCATCTTTCATACTAGAAGAAATCTTGAGAAAGTAGCTGTTTGCAAGTTTAGATTCTTCTGTGTTAGAACGTGAGAAAGCAAACAAAGAAACATCAAAAGGATATGAGAGCCAGTTTGAAAAGAACTGTTGAGGGGCCAGTGCTGTGGCATAGCGGGTAGAGCCGCCGTCTGCAGTGTCGGCATCCCGTATGGGCTCCAGTTCAAGTCCTGGCTGCTCCATTTCTGATCCAGCTCTCTGCTATGGCCTGGGGAAGTAGTAGAAGTCCTTGGGCCCCTGCATCTGCATGGGAGACCCAGAAGAAGCTCCTGGCTCCTGGCTTTGGATCTGCACAGCTCTGGCCATTGTAGCCATCTGGGGAGTGAACCATCAGATGGAAGACCTCTCTCTCTGCCTCTCCTTCTCTGCGTAACTCTAACTTTCAAATAAATAAATGAATCTTTTAAAAAAAAGAAAAGAACCACTATTGATCCAATTCAGTAAGTTTGATCAGCACAAATAATGCAATGAATAAAAGTCACTGAACATACAGAAATCATGTGTCCCTGTTGATAGTAACAACCCCAGCACGAAGAAGCAAAACAAATTTGGGTTTGCCACCATCGGAAGTGTGATGAAATCGACTCCTTTCTTCAGAAGTTGGTAAATAAAAACAAACAGGGAGACTTTTATGCTGTCCTGAGGACCACAGTTCAGGGTAAGTCAGTAGATCAAGTTGATAAGGGAGCTTGATAGAAATGAATGGTTTAATTTAAATATCATTTTAAATGTTTTAATAAAATACTTGATTCAGACAAGCATTTTCACTGGAGGGTAAATCGTTAGGCAAACGACTTCAGAGTGTCAGAGTGTCAGTCTGCAAATGGCTTGAGAGTCACAGAGGGAAAAATTTCTCTTGAGAGTGGAGAGCCCCAGCACCAGCATCCAAACCCAGCAAACTGACTCACACCTGCAATGCCAGCATCCCCTGTGGGCGCTGGTTCAAGGCCCAGCTGCTCCCAGCAAATGACCTGGGAAAGTGGCAGGAGGCCCACATGCCTGGACCCCTGCACCCACATGAGAGACCTGGAAGAAGTTCCAGTTCCTGGCTTCAGCCTGGCCCAGCCCCGGCGGTTGCGGCCATTTGGGGAGTGAAGCGGCAGATGGAAGACCTCTCCCTCTCAGCCTCTCCCCCTCTTCCTCTGTGACTGTCTTTCAAATAAAATAAATCTTTAATAGATAAATGAATAGTGGGAAACACCTGGTGCTGTGAGGTAATGTGAACCACAGAGCATCCCGTAGGACGTAGATGTTCTTGCCAAGTGCCTTGAACTTAAGTCACTGCTGTTTACAGAAGGTACTGAGGGGGGAGAGCGACTGTAAGATGATGCTAGAGAACATTTGCATAAGTCTGGACCATGGACCAGTCCGTGACAACTGGCCAGATCTCCTTCCCTAGCTAGGCAGGTTCTCAGTGACTGGAGTACCCCTGGGAAAGTGGTTGTGTCTGGATTTCCGGACGGGTGTAGACCATACTTCTCTTCTGGCACTTGCTTGTGTATTAGATGTGCGAGGTGCCACAGTCGAAGTACAGAAAGACCCTACAACAGACCTCACCCCCAGCACTTTTTTTTTTTTAATAATGGTCAGCATATCCTAAACTTGTCAGTTACATCCTGTTGTGTTTTTTAGTTCTGCTTTGGTTAACATATTTTCAATTTAGAAATAGTTAAAGAAGGACAGTATTTTGTAACATCCTTAAATTAGCTATCTTCAAATACACATTCAATATATGTGTTGGGAAGACAACTGAAAGTGTGAAACATTTAGTAATTTTTCTTTTAAAATTCTGTCTCTTTTTTTTAAGATTATTTATTTTAGAGGTAGAGTTACAGAAAGGGTGAGACAAAGAGAGGTCTTCCATCTGCTGGTTCTCTCCCCAGGAGGTGACAACAGCCAGAGCTGAGGTTATCTGAGGCTAGGAGCCAGGAGTTTGTTCCTGGTCTCCCACATGGGTGCAGGGACCCAAGCACTTGGGCCATCCTCCACTGCTTTCCCAGGCCATTAGTGGAGAGCTGAATCAGAAGAGGAGTAGCCTGGAATCGAATTGGTGCCCATATGGGATGCCAGGGCCAGAGATGGAGGCTTAACCTACTATGCCACAGTGCTGGCCCCTTAAATTCTGTCCAATCATCATTACTATAACAGGTCTTTAATAAACTTCTAGGGTTTGTCTTCACATTCTTTTTTTTAGAAAGCTTTTATTTAATATGTATAAATTTCATAGGTACAGCTTTTGGAATATAACGGTTCTTCCCCAATACCCCCACTCCCATCCCACTCCTACTCCTTCTCCCATCCCATTCTTAAGATTCATTTTTAATTATCTTTATATACAGAAAACCAACTGTAAGTCAGAATTTCAGCAGTTAGCACCTACAGAGACACACAAAGTATAAAGTACTTTTGAAAACTAGTTTTACCATTAATTCTCATAGTATAACTCATTGAGGACAGAGATCCTACATGGAGAACAAGCACACAGTGACTCCTGTTATTGATTTAACTTTTGACACCCTTATGTATTACGTCAGTGGTCACTTGAGGCTGTTATCATGAGCTGCCAAGGCTATGGAAGCCTTTTGAGTCCACAAACTCTGTCATTATTTAGACAGGGCCATAAGCAAAGTGGAAATTCTCCCTTCAGAGAAAGATACCTCCTTCTTTGATGATCCCTTCTTTCCACCAGGATCTCACTCACTGAGATCCTTCATGTAGGTCATTTTTTTTGCCACAGTGTCTTGACTTTTTATGCCTGCAATGCTCTCATGGACTTTTTAGCCAGAACTGAATGCCTTAAGGGCTGATTCTGAGGCCAGAGTGCTATTTAGGGCACTTATCATTCTGTGAGTCTGCTGTGTGGCTTGCTTGCTATGTTAAATCATTCTCTCCTTTTTAATTCCATCTATTATTATTAGCAGACACTTGGTCTTATTTACTTCACATTCTTTCTTGAAAGTTTAGTTTGATAATTGAAACTATATACCGTGTTCTCTTGGTTGTTTTTATTGTTAGTGTGCTCACATGTTTTTTAACTTCCAGTGGCTTCTGGCCTGTACAGCTTCATTCTTTTCCATGTGGTGTTATCCCTACCAGCCCTTTGACATATTAGTAATTCTATTTTTTTCAACAAAATAAACTCATCTTTTAATTGAGTTTTTTCCCCATGAACCCTTTGAAGTTCCCTCACCTTAGCTCCCCAGATGGCTCAACTTACTGTGGTACAGCAGATTAGATACTGCTTGGGACAGACACATCCCATATCAGAGTGTCTGACTGGAGGCCCAGCTCTGCTTCCAATTACAGCTTCCATCAACACACACCCTGAGAGGCAGAAGCGTTGGCTCAGGAAGTTTGGGTCCCTGCCACACATGTGAGGATCCAGATAGGGTTCCCATCTCCCAACTTTATTTTTTAAAAATTTTATTTAAGTTAGACAAGTTTCATGTATTTCATGTGTACAGATTTAGGAACATAATGATACTTCCCATCCTACCCTGCTTCCTGCTCACGTTCCCACCCTTCTTCCTCCCTCTCACATTCCCATCCTTAATTTTTACAAAGATCTATCTTAAGTTCGCTCAATGATTGTAAAGTTAACCCTACACTAAGTAAAAGAGTTCAACAAGTAATACGAAGAAAGAAAAAAAAGAACACTGTTCCTCAATGGGAGAGAGAAGGGCCATAAACTATCATCGATTCTGAAAAAGTCCATTGGTGCATATGAGTGTCTTTATTGAAAACTTCGTTCTTGACTGAAACAAGTCTCTGGGCTTCACGTCTTGTAGTAGTGAATGCATTTCTGTGGATGGATGTTGCTGTGGTTTGGATGTTAGTTTGTTCCCCCCAGGCCTGACCCTCAAGGTGGTCTGCTGAGAGGTAGTGGAAGCATTAGGAGGTGTGGCCTAACGGTCAGCCATTAGTTGGAGTGTGCCCTTGGAGGTAATTCTCGTGAGTGGACTGGTTATAAAAGCCTGATTTGGGCCCAGCCCCATCCCCTCCCCGCTCCCTCCTCACCTGTTCCTCCATCACCATTCACACCCCCACCAGCTGCCCAGCCAACAGGGCTGCATGATCTTCGGCTTAAGTCTCCAAAGCCGTGAGCTAAATACGCCTTTTCCCTTTAAAAAGTTAGTTGTCTCTGTATTTCATTGCCATAGCAGAAAACTATTACCAAGATCTAAACAATCACTGATGGTTTAAATTGAATTAAAAGGAACCACAGTGACCACAGTGAGTCATCTCTGGCAGGAGGCAGGCCAGTAAATGGGACCCTTGTTAATGAACAGACGTTGATGAGACGGCCACTGCCAGCAGAGTCGACCTCATGCAGATCAAGCTGCAGCTAATCTATATTTCATGCACTTTATTAACTGATGTCTAATGAGAGAATTATTCACATTTTTCACTCTATCATGTCAAGCTCTCCTAATAAAAATCGGTTCTGTTTTGCATGTGAGTTGCACCCTTTCATAAAATTTTCAGCAGTCTTCAACTTGCTAAATAAAGTTGTCACTCCAGGCTCATCACCCGTGTGAACACAGGGAAGTTGAAGGGACACTGCATTAATCCTGCATATTGTCTCTGCTTGATGGGGTCTCCAAGACGTTTCTGTCCTGTCACCTTTAATGGACTCTGTTTAACAGACTCATTAGTGTGTTTCTTATTTTTAGGAGAAAGATGCAATCTTACGAAAGTGTCCTTTGGATGTTTGGGAATTATTATAATTTATTCTTTAGACACATTCAGAGATTAAGAATGAGGAGACTGTGCTGTATTTGGGAACCACAGTGTTGCAACAATGATGTGCTGATTACAAGGAGGCCCGTAAGAATGCTCTTTCACGCCGACTGCTCATCTTATATTCAAAACTAGTAGTTAACGCGAACTGCGCTCTTCAGCTCAATTGCTTAATGTCAGGCCACACTCAGAATCCTTGCAGCTGGGAAAATGGAGATTTTCCTGCCTTCAGTTATCTGTGAGTGCAGAAAACTAATAATAAGTGACTTCCTGATACCATGCACATCGCTCCGAGTTCCCGCTGTGCAGATTTGCATTGTAACATTATTTTGCATTGCAGGCCAGCAATGGGTACTCATATTTGTCCCTTTCTTTCTTGTCTCTTTCCTTGAGCTTCTCAAGTTATGTTGATGAATGAAATTCACACCGATGGGTGGTGGAAAGGGATAATAGGGAGTAGTGACGTCCACCGAATTCTGAAAGAATCTGTTTACCGCGTTTATACTATCACATTCGGCTGTGCACCTATGTCTGTAATTTTTAAAATGGCCACTGATACACCTCTAGCTTTAGACAGTTTGCTGAGATTTTGATATATTGTCTTCTTTGAAGTATAGCTTTTTAATGACTATTGATTTTATATTTATTAAGAAAAAAAAGTCCCATATGAATAGTCTTGATTAACATTTTTTTGCAATGCTTGAAAACATTTTTGGACTTTTCATTGATTCTAAGGAAGCTGAGGTTTTGTGTGTGTGTGGGAGGACATAGGCTTTTCTCAGTGATTTCGGTCAGTAGAACCCGAAGGCTTTAACTGAGGTCAGGATCTTGAGGGGCATCAGTGTGATGTCCGAGTCAGCAGACCAGGCCAGCTGTTGATAGAAAGGTGTGAGCCCATGGATTCTCCCGGGTTCTGGAGCAGTTTTCTGCAGTGGGCATTGAGATTGTAGTTTGGAGAAATTCCAGGCATAAAATGCAAAGCCTGGTGGTTCATTTTTATTTGTTTTACTAATGTTGTAACACCTTTGACTGTAGACTCTGAAAAAGGGACTTCATAGGATTGCTGTGTTTGGGAGATGGCCTCCGACCACTCGCCTCTCCTCTGGTTACGAGATTTCTGGATTTGTGCCTGTACACAGAGCCTCTTGGTGCTCTCCGGTTTTGAGAGTTTGCCTGGAAGACTCTTTTTTTTTTTTTTTTTTTTGTTTTTGTTTTTGTTTTTGAAAGGCAGAATGGACAGTGAGAGAGAGAGAGAGAAAGGTCTTCCTTTTCCATTGGTTCACTGCCCAATGGCCGCTGCGGCCAGAGCACCTTGCTGATCCGATGGCAGGAGCCAGGTGCTTCTCCTGGTCTCCCATGGGGTGCAGGGCCCAAGCACTTGGGCCATCCTCCACTGCACTCCCTGGCCACAGCAGAGAGCTGGCCTGGAAGAGGGGAACAGGGACAGAATCCGGCACCCTGACCGGGACTAGAACCCTGTGTGCCGGCGCCGCAAGGCGGAGGATTAGCCTAGTGAGCCGCGGCGCCGGCCTCCTGGAAGACTCTTATTCTTCCTTCATGGTACAGTGCATACGGCATCCCTTCTAGGAAGCCCTCCCCGGTGAAATCCTGCAAATGCTGCACAGCCCCATTCCCCGAGTGACTCCTTCCGCTGGGTTACACACTCTGTCCAACTACTTAACTTTCCGTCTTCAGTTGTGTCCCTTAGCAGTATTTGCAGAAGCCATTGGGAATAACCACGGCTCAAGTCCCTCGTGACCACCGGCATGACTATAAACCTCATGCTGTTCCCAGCCTCCCTGGTTTTCCACTAACAGGGACGTGAAGGTGGAGGGAGGTGTGGAAGACAGAATCCGAGGTGGTGCCACTGCCTGGAGCCTCGCTGGCTGGTTTCTGTTTCGCTGACAGATTGTGCTGCCTTTCCTATACTGAACGGTGCCACAGTATTAGAACAAATCTGGAGCAGCTGCAGTGTCTGGTACACTCAGTTCCAGGGCACAGTGTGGGGAGTGTGAGTGCAAAGGAGAGGAGCAGACGGTCTTCTGGTAGGTACAGCGGTCTGTGGTGAGGGGTGGGAGAGGTGGCGTGGGAGGAGGAGGAGCGAGGGAAGTACAGAGTGCTGTTAGGAGGCATAGAGGAGCAGAGAAATTAATGGCTGTGGGTGCTTTTCTTAAACTTTTATTTATTAAATATAAATTTCAACAGTACAACTTTTGGATTATAGCGGCTTTTCCCCCCATAACCTCCCTCCCACCCACAACCATCCCATCTCCCACTCCCTCTCCCATCCCATTCTTCATCAAGATTCGTTTTCAATTATCTTTATACACAGAAGATCAATTTGGTATATACTAAGTAAAGATTTCAGCAGATCACAGATTATGGGTGCTGTTAATGCTGGTAGTAGGAGTGACCCCTCTGTTTGGTGAAGATGAGGCAGTGTTGTCCGGGGAGATCCATGCATGTGTCAGATTTCAACTCGATCTCCTTAGCCCTTAAGGGGGTTAAATACAGAGTTGAACCCTAATGCATGCCCTTAGGAGATCTCCCTGCTTTTCCCCAAAATTTATTTTTTATTTTTTATTTTTTATTTTTTGACAGGCAGAGTGGACAGTGAGAGAGAGACAGAGAGAAAGGTCTTCCTTTTGCTGTTGGTTCACCCTCCAATGGCCGCCGCGGCTGGCGCGCTGCGGCCAGCGCACCGCGCTGATCCAAAGGCAGGAGCCAGGTGCTTCTCCTGGTCTCCCATGGGGTGCAGGGCCCAAGCACTTGGGCCATCCTCCACTGCACTCCCTGGCCACAGCAGAGAGCTGGCCTGGAAGAGGGGCAACCGGGACAGAATCCGGCGCCCCGACCAGGACTAAAACCTGGTGTGCTGGTGCCGCAAGGCAGAGGATTAGCCTAGTGAGCCGCGGCGCCGGCCTTTTCCCCAAATTTTGAAAGTTGCTGGGAGAAGCACCAACATTGATCAAAGTCAGTCCGGCTTTCTTGATCTGCTTCCACTGAGCTCTGGCTTTCGTGTGTGCTTCCTGGATGTTTCTTTATTCCTGCTTTGGTGTTGGATCATCTGTGGGCCTTAGTCCTTGTTTCCACAAGATTTAGCTCCACACACTCATGCAGATGTTGAAACCCCAGAGCCTTAGGTTGATACTGAATGTGTCAGTGTTAATGGCTGACAGGTTAAGGGTGGAGACTTGATGTAACTGTGACATCTGGGAGATGAACTCCAGAGTGCTAGGTCACTGGGCTTTGCTCCTGGAAGGCAGTTCACGTGAGAGGACCCTCCCACCCTGTAACCTCGATCTGTGTGTTTCTTTTCCTGTATATTCGGCAGGCTGAGTTAGATAGGGAGAGACAGAGACTTCTTTTGTCTATTGGGTCACTCCCCAAATGGATGCAACTGCCAAAGCTGGACAGGTCCAAAGCCAGGAGCCGGGAGCTTCCTTCAGGTTTCCCACATGAGTGCAGGGGCTCATGGACGTGAACCATCTTCCACTGCTTTCCCAGGTACATTAGCAGGGAGCTGGATTGGAAGTGGAGCAGCCGGGACTTAAACCAGCAGTCATACAGGGTGTTGGCTCTGCAGGCGGCAGCTTAACCTGTGCCACAGCACTTGCCCCTTGGCATCTTATTTTTAAATGTCCTTGTTATTCCAGTGTCCTGAAGTCTTGACCCTGTGTTTTCTAGTAATTTCATAATTTTGGGTCTTACATTTAGATGTTCAATCCTTTTTAAATTGGTTTTCTGTATGTTAAGACATTGAGTCAAATTACATTCTTCTACATGATATCCAATTTTGTACAAAAATATGTACTGGGGCTGGTGCTGTGGTGTAGCAGGTAAAGCTGCTGCCTGCAGTGCCAGCATCCTGTATTGACACCAGTTTGAATCCTGGTTGCTCCACTTCAGATCCAACTCCCTCCTAATGTGCCCGGGAAAGCAACAGATGATGGCCCAAGTTGCTGGGCTCCTGAACCCATGTGGGAGACATGGAAGAAGCTCCAGGCTCCCGGCTTTGGATTGGCTCAGCTCCGGCCATTGAGGCCGTTTGGGGAGTGAACCAGCACATGGAAGACCTCTGTCTCTCTCTTTCTGCCTCTCTGTAACTCTGCCTTTCAAATAAATAAAATTTGAAAGAGTTAGAACAGGAGAGACAGGGAGGTCTTCCATCTTCCATCCCCCAAGTGGCAACAAAGGCCAGGGCAGACCCAAGCCTGAAGCAAGAGCCAGGAGCTTCTTCCAGGTCTCCTACACGGGTGGCCAGGGCCAAGCACTTGGGTCATCTGCTGCTGCTATTCCCAGGCCATTAGCAGTGAGCTGGATTTGAAATGGAGCAGCCAGGACTCGAACAGGTACCCACATAGGATGCCGTTGTCACAGGTGGCAGGTTTACCTGTTAGGCCACAATGCCAGACACATGATACCTAATTTTACAAATAGCATTTATTGAAGAAATGTCCTTTCTCCAGTGCGTGTTGTTAGTAACTATTGAAATTAGGTGGCTGTGGTTCGAAGGGTTTAGGTATACATTCCATTGACCTGTATGCTTTTTTATGCCAGTAGTGTGCTATTTTGAGTATTATAGCTTTGTTGTATAATTTAAATATTTTATTTATTTCTTTGACAGAGATACAAAGAGAGAGAGTGAGAGAGAGAAAGTAGAAAGTGATCTTCCATCTGCCGGTTCAGTCCCCAAGTTGCTACAACAGCTGGGGCTGTGCCAGGCTGAAGCCAGGAGCTTCTTCCAGGTCTCTCAGGTGGGTGCAGGGGCCCAAGCACTTGACCCATCTTCTGTTGCTTTCCCAAGTGCATCAGCAGGGAGATAGATTGGAAATGGAGCAGCAAGCTGGCGCCCATATGGGATGCTTGCACCACAGGCATTGGCTTAACTTGCTATGCCACAGTGCCTGCCCCTGTAGTACATTTTTTAAAGTTTTTATTTATTTATTTGAAAGGTAGAGTAACAGAGAGAGGGGGAGACAGAGAAGAAAGGTCTTTCATCTGCTGGTTCACTCCCCAAATGTCCTCAATGGCTGGAGCTGAGCCAATCCGAAACCAGGAGCCAGGAGCTTCTTGCTGGTATCCAACATGGGACCCAAGCACTTGGGCCATCTTCCATTGCTTTCCGAGGTCATGGCAGAGAGATGGATCAGAAGAGGTGCGGCTGGGACATGAACCAGCACCCTTGTAAAGGGATGCTGGCGCCACAGGCAGACACGTAGCCTTCTACACACAGCGCCCCGCCCCCCGCCCTAGTACATTCTGAAGTAGCTTAGTGTAGTGGCTCCTGTTGGGTTCTTTCTGTTTAAGATTGCCTTGACAATTGCTTGACAATAGACTTTGATAAGTTAAGAATGTGTACTGTGAGTCCCAGCACAATCAATAAGGTGACACAGTTCTCGGAGTAAGCCAAGGGAAATAAAATAGAATCGTAACAATTACTCATTCCAAAATATAGGCAAATAAAGAGGGAAAGGGGCAAAGAACAGATGGGATCAGTGAAAAACAGATACTAAAATGACATATTTAAATGTACCCAGCATGGGTAATACAACTGAATACAAACTGCTTATCTCAGAAGAAACAGAGAAAATGACAGGTTGGACAAAAATAGAAGACTCATTTTTGTGCTGCTTGCAAGAAATGTTTGTCCTTACAAAGACACAGTAGACTACAGTAAGAGAATGAAAATGTTGTGTGCATTTCAACACTCCCTTGAAGAAAGCTGGAGTGGTGATATTTATATTACTCTCAGACAAAGTAGATGTCAAGATCCATGCATTACAGGATGTAGACTTCCTGGGAAATGATAAAAAGATCAGTTCATTATGAGAATGTAAAGATCTTGCGTGTTACATACCTCACAACAGAGCTTGAAAACACACGATGAAAATAGAGGACCGCAGAGAGAAAGACAAGTTTATATTTATAGCTGGAAATTTCAGCATCCAATAATTGAGCAAACAAGTAAACAGAAAATTAGTTCAGATACTGAAGATTTAAACAGTGTTAACAACCAATTGGACCTGACTGTGTTTATAAGACTTTGCACCAATAACAGTGGAATGCACATTTTTTTTTGAGTATGTTTAGAACATTTACCAAAAGACACGGAATTCAGGGCTACCAAGCAACTTATCTCAGAATCTAAAAGGGTTCAGATTGCACAGAGAGTGTTGTCGAATGACAGGGAATTAATGAGAGATCAGTGATAGAGAATACTACCTAACCTCCAGATATTTGGAACATAAGTGTAGAATTCTAAATAGCGCATTGGACAAGGAAGAGGTTAAAACTGAAATCAGAGGGGTGGATGTTGTGGTGTGGTGGGTGAAGCTTCCACGTGGGATGCTTACATCTCGTAGTCCAGTGCCAGGGACTCGGTCTTGGCTCTGCCTTTGCAGCCAGCTTCATGCTAAGGCTCCTGGGAGGGAGAAAGTGCTGGTGCAGTTCTTTGATTCCTGCCGTCCACATGGGAGACCCAGGTGGAGTTCCTGGCTGTCGGTTCAGGCTTAGCCCTGTCCTGCTCTTGTGGGCATTTGGGGAATAAACCAGTGGGTGGAAGATTTCTCTCTCACACTCTCTTCCTCTCTCTGTCACTCTCCATTTTGAATGAATGAGTGAATGAACGAGTCATTCAACATTTAAAAGTGATAGAGCATTTTAAACAAAGAGAATGAAAATGCAGCCACCATTTGGGATGGAGGCAATCCCAGTTCCGCTCATAGTTATGAGTCCCACCCCCAGAACCCACAGAGATACCACCTTAGATGGCGAGGAACCTTGTATGGGAATCACAGTTGCTGCTCCGCTGCCCAGGGTGCAGTTGCATCAGTCTGCTGTTCTCTGGCTTTTTTATTGGGATATTTAGACCATTTACGTTCAGAATCGAAGCTACAGAATAGCTGCTCGAGATCGAAGGCTCCTGAGGTAGGGAGATTCTCCTCGATTACCTGAATGCACCCCGAGTTTGTCCTGTGGTTGCTGACCCTGTGTGTCATCTTTGGCTACATTTGTTCAAGTATGTCCCAATTTTTATTGAATTGTTTGTGTTCTCAGCAAAATTCACGAGTTCTTGTATGTTTTGTACGTATGTCCTTTGGACTCACTGTGCAGATATTTCTCATGTGTGGACATCCAATGATGCCCAGCATCGTGCGTCATCAGGGAGGTATATTAGCCTTCCGAGGCTGACTTAGCAAAGGACACAGACTGTGGGGCCTACACAACACCAGGCGATTTTCTCACCTGCTGGGTAGCGGGAGGTGAAGACGAGGTTTCAGCGGAGCGAGGTTTCGGGTGAAGGTTCCTCCTGGCTTGTGGAGACCTGCTTTGTCCCCCCCTCCCCCCCACCTCGGGCCCTGCTCTGAATGACGGGGTGGGGAGGGCAGGGAGAGGGGAGGGGGCGGGGAAGTGAGCTCTCTGCGTGCTCTGCATTCACGGAGCGCCAGTCCTGTCCGGCGAGGGCCCCGCCCTGGTCACTTGAGTGATTACCTCCTGAAGTTCCTGCCCCCAGATACAGGCACGTGAAGCGTTAGGGCTTAAATGTGAATTTTGGGGACCCCAATATGAATAAGATCACGTATACCAATATACTTCTGGAACATTAATTTTAAATAAAACGAGTGATTGCACCAAATGTTGGTGAAGGCGGGCAACTGGGACTCTCATACCACTGTGAGAATGTGGAGTTACACTTCCTTCATGGACAAACAGTGTGGCGGTTTAGTTACACACGTATCTACCTTGTGGTCCAGCCATTCTACACCAGGTTATTAATACTCGAGAGAAGTGGGAGTGTATGTGTGTACAGTCCTTTATGTCAGGAGACTTATTTGTTAAATCAAAACTTCAAGACAAGGACGGTGCCGCGGCTCACTAGGCTAATCCTCCGCCTTGCGGCGCCGGCACACCAGGTTCTGGTCCCAGTCGGGGCACTGGATTCTGTCCCGGTTGCCCCTCTTCCAGGCCAGCTCTCTGCTATGGCCAGGGAGTACAGTGGAGGATGGCCCAAGTGCTTGGGCCCTGCACCCCATGGGAGACCAGGAGAAGTACCTGGCTCCTGGCTTCGGATCAGCGCGGTGCGCCGGCTGCAGCGGCCATTGGAGGGTGAACCAACAGCAAAGTAAGACCTTTCTCTCTGTCTCTCACTGTCCACTCTGCCTGTAAAAAAAAAAAAAAAAAAACCTTCAAGACAGCCTAGATGTCTATCATCGTTAGGTGATGGGGTAAACCCCTGTGGTACATCCATGCATGGAATATTACTCAGCAACAGAGAAAAAATGAAATATGACAGAATGAACAACGGACAAATTAAGAGTTACTATGGTGAGTGAGGCAGACCAGACAACAGTGCAGGCGTCCTGTGATTTTGCTAAGAATTTAGGAAAATGCAGCTCATCCGCAGTAACAGAAAGTGGCTCCCTGGACGTGAGGTCAGGCTGCGGCCGAGGGAGGCGTGACGAAGGGGAGAAAGGACATTGTTGTGGATGTGTATTGCTCTTTTAAAAGATTTATTTACTTATTTGAAAGTCAAAGTTATGGAGAGAGGAGGAGAAAGAGAGAGAGAAGGAGAGAGATAGCTTCCATCCATTGGTTCACTTGCCAAATGGCTGCAACAGCTAGGGCTGGGCCAGGCTGAAGCCAGGAGCTTCTTCCAGGTCTCCCACATGGGTGCAGGGGCCCAAGCAGTTGGGCCGTCTGTCCCAGGCATATCACCAGGAAGCTGGATCAGAAGTGGAGCCACCAGGATTTGAACCAGCCCCCGTGTGGGATGCTGGTGTCTCAGGTGGGTGTTTAGCTGCTATGGCACAGTGCTGGCCCCTGCTGTGTTGCTTTAATAAAGAATTCCAGCAGATCTGGGGCTCCAAGAGGGCAGGACTGGAGGAGAAGGTCTGGGAAGTTCCTGCTAGCACCATAGTTCTACGGTGGAGAGCGCTCAGACTGCGCTGGGCTTAAAATGCCAAGAGCCCAGTGCGAGGCCAGTGCAAAGGCAGGCAGCCGCCACCAGGGGCAGCAGAGAGCAGGAGGGAAGGAAGCGGGGACAGAGACCAGGTGCATTAGCAGGGTATGTTTATTTAATATGCTTGGCCAAGACGATTTGGTGGGAAAGCTGTACAATTCATGAACTTGATGTTCAGAAAGATTTTATTTGTAAGTTCAAAGAAACTGGTTATTTTCGTGTGAACGGGGAATATGGGCGCTCTGCTTAGGGAATGAGGTGTTCAGCACTGCAATTTGCAGTTGTCTATACTTTCCCAACAGAGGAAAGGTTTCAAGTAGACAAGGACTCATGTCCGAGAGTGTGTGGCCATCCTCAGAACACACACACACACACACACACACACGGACTACATCTCTTATCAGAGTGAAAAAATATAGTGCCATATTATTAAGAGATAATTATCTGGTCCATAACATTTTGATTCATAATTATAAATGGAGGTCGCAATTAAAGCTGTGGTCTCGAAGGTAGAAGTACCCTCTAATGATGGAACTCTTTGCTGATTCAGGCCTTTGCGCGGGCAGTGTGCGTGTGTGCCTCCCACCATGCTGTTCCCTCAGCGCAGATACTAATTTCAGACATGAACGCTGTGTCATCAGATGTTCTTATTCACACGCTGTGACCCCGTTAGCTCGCAGCCCACGCTTATCAGTGCCATTTATCATCAGGCACCTGTTGGTCCCACACAGCTTTCTTGCCTCGCTGATTTGCTGCTACCTTTGTGGGTGGTTTCTTTTTTTTTAATTTTCAATTCTCTTTATATACAGAAGATCAATTTAGCATATATTAAGTAAAGATTTCAACAGTTTGCAATGGGTGGTTTCACCTGAGCTCTAGAAATATCCTTCCCGGAGACAACTGGAGATGAACTGTGATGAAACTTCCGTATATCAGAAGGCTTTCGGATTGCATCTATTCGTGTCTTACCTATGCAGTCACCCCCAGACACCGGCAAGTACCATTTGCCTGTCCTGATACTGAGGTGGAGGAGGCAGATTCCCCACCGGAAGTGTTCCTGCTTTGAAAGTTGGCAGAGTTACGGAATACAGCCGCTGCTTTCCCCAAGTTCTCCTTGATGTCAGCCATGCAGAACTCGAGGTGTGGTTTGTCATACACACTGGGCAGAGAAGGAGCTCGTGGGGCAGCTCGACTGTACTCTTGCGGCCGGGATGTGTACTGTCGGGCTCCAGTCCTGGCGTGGGATCGTATTTATGGAGGGGAAATGCACTCAGAGACGCTTCCGGACGCCGAGCAGGTCGCTCTCCAGCAGTGATGGAAACACCCTGCATCAGAGAGCCTGAGCGTGAGGCCCGTGCTCCAGGGTACGCACGGGGTCCAGTGGGGTGAGTGGGCCTGAGGCTGAGTGGCGAGGCTCCAGACAGGAGGACCAGGGGTCCACTCCCGTGGGTTAGTTTCCCTTATTGTAGCAGGCCCAGGGGATCGGTTGGTTTTTCTTTTTCATTGCCCCAAGAAACAGTCGGACAGTGGCCTTCCAATGCAGCACGTTCAGGTTTACGGCATTTGTTCTACTCAGGAAGGTCCTTTTGGTACACCTTGCAAAGTGCTTACTGGGAACCCCAGCCTGTGAGTCAGCCCTCGGAGCTGTGGGTCTCTGGCTGCCGCACGAAGTCATACACACCGCCTGTGTGGGGTAGGGTGTCACTGACTCACGGAGAAGCGGATTATTGCCATGGCACAGATCTCCATGGTAACTGGGTTGTCAAGCAGGGATGTTAAAAGCCACACATGCACAGTCGACCAAAAACCAGCCTCAAACTCGAGAATCAGAGGGAGAGTAGATTACTGTGTCCTCGACTCTTGACGTGGTGGGGGGGACTGTGAGGGTCACCTTCTTACTTCTCTGTTCCCTTCTCGATGGGCAGCTGGACCGCTTCTGTGTTTTACCTGTGAAAAACACTGCTATGGACCTGGGTATACAAATGTCTCATAGGGATCAGCTTTTGCTTCTTGTGGGAATATACACAGAAGTGGAGTTGCTGGGTGACGTGATAAATCTGTTTTCAATTTCTTTTTATTATTATTATCATTATTTTATTTTTTGACAGGCAGAGTGGACAGTGAGAGAGACAGAGAGAAAGGTCTTCCTTTACCGTTGGTTCACCCTCCAATGGCCGCCGTGGCCAGCACGCTGTGGCTGGCACAGCGCGCTGAACCGATGGCAGGAGCCAGGTGCTTCTCCTGGTCTCCCATGGGGTGCAGGGCCCAAGTACTTGGGCCATCCTCCACTGCACTCCCGGGCCACAGCAGAGAGCTGGCCTGAAAGAGGGGCAACCGGGACAGAATCTGGCGCCCCGACTGGGATAGAACCCGGTGTGCTGGCGCCACAAGGTGGAGGATTAGCCTAGTGAGCCGCAGCGCCGGCTGTTTTCAATTTCTTGAGGAACTGTTGTACTGTTTTCATGGTGGCCGTATCACTGTACAGTCCACCGACAGTGTACAGGAGTTCATTTTTATGTTGTGGGGCAGAATCTTAACTCCCAGACTTAGTGAGTAAAGAAAAGCATTCACCCTTCTGCATATAGGTTGGTTTGGCTGAAATAAAATAAAATCATTCCTTTAAAGAAGTAGAAACAAAGGTGACACAGAAATACTAAAAATAATACTACTTACTGTCAAATGTAATTATGTGAGAACCTGAGCATGACAAGAAATTATTTAAAAATTAGATTTGTAGAAAAGATTGATTTCATTTATTTGAAAGGCAGATTTACAGACAAAGGGAAAAAGAGGGTCACTTCCCAGATGGTCCCAAAGGCTGGGGCTGGGCCAGACGGAAGCCAGGAGCCCAGAGTCTTTTCAGGTTCTCCACGCAGGTACCAGGGCCCAAGGACTTGGGCCATCTGCTGCTGCTTTCCCAGGGGCATTAGCAGGGAGCTGGGTTGGAAGTGGAGCAGGCAGGAATAGAACCTGTGCCAGTATGGCTACTCCACAATGACAGCCCCTAAACATTGGATTTAAGAAAGCATTTTTCAAGCTGTGACTAAAACTGATTTCAGTAATAAAACCCATATTACGATGAAAAGAAGACTTCTCACCACTGGCAAGCATGCTGAAAGAGAGTTAGAAACAGGCTTAGAAGCCGGCGCTGTGGTGTAGCAGGTAGAGCGCCGCCTGCAGTGCCGGCAGCCCATATGGGCACCAGTTCTAGTCCCGGCTGCTCCACTTCCAATCAGCTCTCTGCTATGGCCTGGGAAAGCAGAGGAAGATGGCCCAACTGCTTGGAATCCACATGGGAGACCTGGAAGGAGCTGCAGACTTGGCTTCAGATCAGCCTGGCTCTGGCCATGTGGAGAGGGAACCAATGGATGGAGGATCGATCTCTCTCTGCCTTTCAAATACATAAAATAAATCTTCCTGCAGTACCGGCATCCCATATGGGCACGGGTTCCAGTCCCGGCTGCTCCTCTTCCAATCCAGCTCTCTGCTATGGCCTGGGAAAGCAGTGGAAGATGAACCAAGTCCTTGGGCCCCTGCACCCACGTGGGAGACCTGGAAGAAGGTCCTGGCTCCTGGCTTTGGATCGGCACAGCTCTGGCTGTTGTGGCCATCTGAGGAGTGAACCAGCGGATAGAAGACCTCTCTCTCTCTCTGCTACTCCTTCTCTCTGTGTGTAATTCTGACTTTCAAATAAATTAATTAATACTTTAAAAAAAAACAAGATTATACTTCTTATAATGAAGTAAGTACATTACATAAAAGTTGGAATTATAGAAATTTTAGAGGAAATTACCAATATAAATCAGTAAGTTGTGAATTGCAGGTTGCAAAGCTATGAATATCTCATAACTGAGTTTGGATTAAAATACGCTAATATGAAAATTTAGAAAAGTATATAAATTATGGTCTTCTAAACTCCTGAGTGTTTTAAATGATCTAATAAATACTTGAATCATTATTTTTAGAACTCATCATGAAGAGAAAGGTTTGAGAAAGAACATTTCGAGTCTCAGTGGTTTTCTTTTTGGTCAAAAACTCATGGCCTTGGAAGATGTGTCATTGAGAGCTTTTTCCGTGAGAATCCTTGTGAGAGAAAAGCATAACCTTGTCAGAGCTTCTCCCTTCTACCCCGGGATAGTGAGGTTTCCACAGAGGGAGGGCGCCGTGGGCGGCAGCCCTTAGCCAGGAAGAGGTGAGACGCAAGGGAGCGTCTGAGGGTGTGTGTCCTGGGTGTGAGACGCGAGGGAGCGTCTGAGGCTGCGTGTCCCCCTGGTGTGAGATGCGAGGGAGCGTCTGAGGGTGCGTGTCCCCCTGGTGTGAGACATGAGGGAGCGTCTGAGGGTGCGTGTGCCCCTGGTGTGAGACGCGAGGGAGCGTCTGAGGGTGCGTGTCCCCCTGGTGTGAGACATGAGGGAGCGTCTGAGGGTGCGTGTCCCCCTGGTGTGAGATGTGAGGGAGCGTCTGAGGGTGCGTGTCCCCCTGGTGTGAGACATGAGGGAGCGTCTGAGGGTGCGTGTGCCCCTGGTGTGAGACGTGAGGGAGCGTCTGAGGGTGCGTATCCCCCTGGTGTGAGACGCGAGGGAGCGTCTGAGGGTGCGTGTGCCCCTGGTGTGAGACATGAGGGAGCGTCTGAGGGTGCGTGTGCCCCTGGTGTGAGACGTGAGGAAGTGTCGGAGGGTGCGTGTGCCCCTGGTGTGAGATGTGAGGGAGCGTCTGAGGGTGCGTGTCCCCCTGGTGTGAGACGTGAGGGAGCGTCTGAGGGTGCGTGTCCCCCTGGTGTGAGACGTGAGGAAGTGTCGGAGGGTGCGTGTGCCCCTGGTGTGAGACATGAGGGAGCGTCTGAGGGTGCGTGTCCCCCTGGTGTGAGACATGAGGGAGCGTCTGAGGGTGCATGTCCCCCTGGTGTGAGACGTGAGGAAGTGTCGGAGGGTGCGTGTGCCCCTGGTGTGAGACGTGAGGAAGTGTCAGAGGGTGCGTGTGCCCCTGGTGTGAGACGTGAGGAAGTGTCAGAGGGTGCGTGTGCCCCTGGTGTGAGACATGAGGGAGCTTCTGAGGCTGGGTGTCCTGGGTATGAGATGTGAGGGAGTGTCTGAGGGTGCATGTCCTGGGTGTGAGACGCGAGGGAGCGTCTGAGGGTGCATGTCCTGGGTGTCAGACATGAGGGAGCGTTCGAGGGTGCATGTCCTGGGTGTGAGATGTGAGGGAGCGTTCGAGGGTGCGTGTCCTGGGTGTGAGATGTGAGGGAGCGTCTGAGGCTGTGTCCCCTGGGTGTGTGCGTGTTCAGGGGACCTGTGCCCCCTGAATCTGAGGAGTGTGTGCTGTGTGGAACAAGGCACGGTGCCGCCCTGGCTCCTGGTCACCATGTCGGGCACATTCCTGAACCTTTCCCGTGGAATAGCTCTGGGGTCAGTTACCCAGCCACCGAGGTAGGAGGCCTGGCGTGGGGCTCCGCGTCCTGGGCTGTTCGGAGGTGGCAGATAGCCTGTTGCCTTCGCTTGGGCCCAGAGGGGTTTGGAGTCTCCCAGAGAGAGGGGGAAACCCTGCCCAGCAGCAAGTCCGCCTGCATTCCGTGGATGGAGACTGGATGCATGGGGCGTCGTTCCGATCCAGCGACCCCCAGTTCCAGGCATCAGGACGGTCAGAGCCCGCGGGAGGACGGAAGAGCCGTTGTGTCACTCTTTCCCAAATGTGTGCACAAGTATTGGGGCTGGAGAGGAAGAAGTGCAAACCGACCTTGAGAACGCAGGTTTTTTTTTTTTTTTACTGTGAATTTATAAAGATTAAATGATTGCTATCAGGTAGAATGGAAGTTCAAGACAGAAAGCGAGTGCAAATGAAGACAATTAAATTGATGTTATTTGCACATTTGAGTTCCTAGCTTGAGGAATCTGTATCCATCTCACGATTTTAACATAAGAGCATAAGGCTTTCGATAGCATGTTTGCATGGCAATATTGGAGAGAGAAACACATAAAAGCACTGATTAGCTTTTGGACTGTAACAGAACTGAGCGGACTTAAATTTTAAAATTCTAATTCCTGCCAGTTCAAAAGCTAATAGAACTTACTACATGTTTCTGAGGTCTACAGTTGAAGTCCTTTATAAAAATTCAAATCAATTTCAGGGAGTAATATTTTTAGAAATGTGAATTTTTCATTGGTGCTTGAGAGCCTAAAAATGTGATTCTCAAACATAAATGATGCCTTAGTTTGGGAAAAAAACTCAAAATATGTAATAGTTTTATAATCAATTTAAAATGGTTCTAAGTACCATCTTATGCTCATTTATTATTCATTTGCATTCTTATGAATAAAAAGGGGAGTATATTTTCTATTAGTTGCATTGTTTTATCAATGTAAGCATAAGGAATTGCCGTACTTATCTCTGTTTCTGAAATTATGTCCCTGATTTTACATAGCTGATAACATATCCATTTGGGAGCTTGGCTTATTATGATCGTAATTTGAAAAATTCAGTGGGGACTGTCAAACTTGAAATTCAGAACAATATTTATAGATACCATCTGGAAAAACATCATTTTCCACACTCCCCTCCCCCCCTCGTCCTGTGCTTCAGTTTCTGAGGTAGTTGCTGATCCAATTTACATTATCCTCTGCTTTCTTCCTAAGAAAACTCAATTTTGCCTGTTCTTTGAGTCCACCACAAATAACATGAGGCACTGACATTTTTAAGAAAACTAATTTGAAGACTGAGGATTGCACAATGGAATTACACAATACGAAACTCGACTTTAGAGTTTGATGGGCAGAAATCATTGTTCCCAGCTTCCAGCCACCCTGGTCCTTTACACTCTCAAGCCTGTTTCTTCGTCTCTGGTTTTCTGAGTTTGAAGATAATGTGTCTCGGTAAAGATGTTGGGCATTTACTCTGGAGCGCTCTGAGCTTCCTGGATTTCTAGTTGGGGGTCTGATATTAATTTGGGGAAAAGCTACTCATTATTCTTCCAGTGTTGCTGTGGTCCCTCTCTTTGTCTCCTTTTGTATTTCCTTCATGGATTTATTATATCTTCCGTGCTTGTCCTAGTTATTGAATACGCTTTTGCAGCTTCGAAGCTCTGTTGTTTGTATTGTTATATTCCGAAGCTCCCAGATTCTTGATACAGCTGTGTCCAGTGTACCAATGAGCCTATCAAAGCTCTCTTCCCTTCTTTGAATAAGATGTTATTTTTACTTATTTTGAAGGCAGAGAGACAGAAGGAGAGGTAGGAAGAGAGATCTTCCACCCTCTGATTCACTCCCCACTGGCTGCGGTCCAGCCAAAGCCAGGAGTTGGGACACCTACCGGGCCTCCCGCGTGGGTAGCAAGGGCCCCAGCACGTCAGTCATCTGCTGCTGCCTTCGCAGGCAGGTTCCCCGGCAGCTGGGTCAGAATCAAAGCAGCCAGGACGCAAAGCAGAGCTCTGATGCGGATTCCAGCGTTGCCTGCGGCTGCTGAACCCACTGTGCCGCAACGCCGGCCCGGCTCGCCTCGGTTTGTCGCAGTGTTGCTGATCTCTAGCAATTGTGTTTGATTCTTAGAATTTCCATGTTTCTGTTTACGTTACCTGTCTGCTCTTGCAGGTTGTCTACCTTTTCCATTGGCGGTCTTGGCACGTCAGCCATAGCCTTTTAAAATGTTTGATTTGATGGTTCCAACGTTCCTGCCATCTCCAACCCAGATGCTCACTCAGTTTCTTCTGCTGTGTTGTTCTTCTCGTCCGTATGCCTTGCAGTTTTTTCCTGAAGGAAAACATGATGTACTCAGTAAGAACTATGGCAAATAGGCCCTCAGTCAGGTGGTGGGATGGTGTGGGGCAGGGGAGGGGAGTGTTCCGTAATCTAGGGTTAGGTCTCTGTGCCCGGGACAGTGAACCTCAGGATACCCGTCACAGTGCCCCTCACCCTTAGGTGAGGTGGGATGACAGGGGGGTGCTGGAGTTCACTGTTGTTGTTGTTTTTTCAGTCAGCTCCTCCTGCTAGCAGAACGGTGGGTAGGAGCTGGCATAGTGGCACAGTTGGTCAGACGGCTGCCTGGAACACAGACATCCCATGCCGACGTTGGTTCAGGTTTTGGCTGCTCCCTGCTAATGCGCCTGGGAAAGCATCGGAAGATGGCCCAAGTCCTTGGGATTCTGCACCCACATGGGAGACCCAGAAGAAACTCCTGGCTCCAGGCCTGCCTAGCTCTGGCTGTTGCTGCCATTTGAGAGATGAACCAGGGGATGGAAGATAACCTCTCCCCCTCCCTCCCTCCCTCCCTCCTTCCCTCTCTCCCTCTCTCTCTCTCTCTTTCCCTCTCTTTCTTTCTCTCTCTGTAATTTGCCTTTGAAATAAAAGAAATAAATCTTAAATAAAAAGAACAGACTGTAGTGGTATAGTTCAGAGTCAGAGTGGTTCTCTTTAGCCCCCATCGAAAGCTAGAAGGTGTTTTTATCTCTGCTGCCCCTGGTGAGGCTCCCCCTCCCCGGAGTGTGTGTGTGTGTGTGTGTGTGTGTGTGTGAAACTGACAGGGAGTGGGGGCTTCTAGTGAGCCTGGGGTGCTGGAGGTTTTACTCTGAGCCTTGTCCATGCTCAGTGGCCAGCATCCGTCCACTACAGTTCTATTTCTCTGTTGCTGTTCCCTTGTTGGCCCCTGTGGGGCATTTGGCCCTCAGTTTCTGGTGGAAAGCCCACCCATTCACCCACTTTGTCGGCCACGTGGTGCCCACTGCTGTGGACCCTTCAACTCCCCTGGACTTCGTGTCTTGCAGCCAGTCCTTTTTCCGGGGGTCTAGGGTCCTGTTCTTCCGGCTCCCAGCACAGTGGGCATCAGGCAGGAGCATCCGTTTCCTTAAGGGGAACATTGCATTGCATCCCCAGGCTGTGGCCTGCCTCTGTGTATCTCAAAGCAAAGCCCTAGAGCGTAGGAGCGAGGTCATAAAATGCCATCCCATGAAGTGGAAACCAGTAAGAGTGTACCTACGGAGATAAGATACGGCAGTGGTGTTTTTAAATAGTAGCAAAAATATCTCCCTAAATAAAAACATATCTGAACTATGACCAATTAAGCTTACATTTTTGAAATTATAATATGACCCAGTGCTTGAAGATGTAGGTAGGTAATCAGGAACATCAGGGAAAGAAATTTGAAAATGAAACCTGGATAATTAACCTTCAGAAATGTGTAGGAGATCGATCCACTGTTGTAACCTTAATCATTTTTTAAAACCCTTTAGCTGGAAACATCCCTAGACAAAGAAGATTAACAGTCAAGTACTTTCTGTTTATGTAAATATGCTTTTGGCATCAGATGGTTTTTTCCTCAAGCTCCTAACTAAGCAGTTCTCTGAAAATCAGGTTGATTTGTGGCTTGGTCTTCAAGCACTTTGTGCGATGATGGGCATCAGTTATTCTGCTACATGGATCTTCCATTAGCAGTGGTAAATGAGACTCGGGGTTTATAAATCAGTCTCAGGAGTTCAGTTACGGTGAATCTGTTTTCCAGAGTCTGATCATCTCTTGGTCAAGTTATTCAACCTCTTTGGGTCTCTCTGTTCCATTTGTGAGATGTCAATTCACATTACTCCCTGTTTATATCTTGTCTCATTCAAGAATGCATTGGAAACAGCTTCTAGAAGAACAAATAGAAAAATAATGAAAATAGAAACACTGTAAAAATAGAAGCATTATGCAGAAGTATGCATAGAAAGTAAGTGCCTGGGAACGCAGTCATGTGTTGTAGCCTCTGTGTGTTCAAGGGCAATGCTGACTCTTCTGGAGGGGTTGCGGGCAGCCTACTTTCCAGGGTTGGTGAGGGGCTTCAATGACGTGACTGGGGTCAGATTTCTGACACACCACAGAGCTGCTCAGGGGTAAGTTCCCTTCCTCTTGGGAAATTGAGGAAGTATGTGATGATCCCAGAGCCCTGTCTGGACCTGTGTTGGTGTCAAGCACGGAGCGTGGTGGGGACCTGTGTGACCACTGTGAGGGTCAGAGGGGAGAGGAGTTTATGACAGCACCGACCGTGTACAGCGTCTGTGAGAACACTGGAACACAGCACTGAGCAAAACAGCCTTTATGGGTTAAACTAGCCTAGGGAGACAAAGCGTTGGAAGGTAAAGTTCAGCTCAACATCTGGATTGTTCTGCTACACGCCGTGTCCCCCAGCGTGGTGTGTGTTGCCTCAGGGAACAGGGCGTGTCTTAGTGCTGGGGGTGTTTGTGCGTAAGCCAGGTACCTACTTGGCTGGGATGCTGTTGCGAGGACCCAGGGAGTAGGCGGCTGGGTGAACTACTTGAAATATGGATAGCTGGCCGTCATGACTTTGATTTCTCTGAAGAGGCTCATTGAATGAGCTGAATTTTAAGCAGTGGTTAATGTCAGGAATGAGAATAGGTCAGTAGAGAGCCGGAAGAGGCGTATTGCTTACCTCTGCATTCGTCCCGGTATTTGTCCCTTCGGTCATTGTTCTCTGGTAGGAGACCCCTCAGCACTCCCATTACTTCAACATGCAGTCTTCCCATTATCTTTGTCTCCTTCCAGTTACTGTTCCTTCCTCCAATGAGTCCAGCTGACAAATTCGTGCGTTTCTTTGAACGTGTCTGTGATACTATGACGTATGTGACATTTTGTCTTTGTCCTTTCCTGGCACATGGAACTCCTAAAACCCATGGAATCTCTTCTGTGATGAGTGTCTTTTGTCTGATGAGATGACAGGTGGCTGGTTGTCTCTGGGTAGCTTTGGGATGGAGTGATCACTTAAAGACCAAGGTGTGGCTGGAGGGTTTCGATTTCATGTGGTTCCCCAACTCTCTTCATCTCTTGGGAGAGGGGACAAGGGCCAACCGTTGAGTTGATCATCATTGGTCAGAGAGTTACTCATTGATGATTATGTAATGAAGCCTCTGTAAAAACTTGAAAGATTAGGTTTAGGGAGCTCTTGGACAGCTGAACAAGCACACAGATATTCCTAAAGGGTGTCCCAATGGAGGGGGCATAGAAGCGTTGTGCATTTTCCCCTATGCCATGTCCTGTGCACCGTGCAAATAGGTAAACCCAAGTAAATTATTTCCCTAACTCTTGTGAACAGCTCTGTCAAATTATTCCAGCTTTGAGGAGCAGGGCGTGGGAACGCTGGTTTCCAGGCAGTAGGTCAACCTCAAGTCACAGCCTTGGGTTTGCCACTGGCTTATGAAGTGGGGGACAATCTTGGGGACTGAGCCCCTCACCTGTGAGGTTCGACACTGTCTCCAGGTGAACCCCATCAGATGTGAATTGAGTTGGAGGATGACCAGCGGGTGCTGGCTGCAGAATTCCTTGGCTTCTGGTGTCATTTGTGTTGGGTAGACAGTTGAGGACAGGTGAACAGCCATCGGAGGTTGCTTTTCCTGTCCTCAGAATGTCTGGCTCTATCCTCGATTGGCTTTCTGACTTCCACCGTGGTCTTCTTTTCAGCTGCTTTCTCTTGGATGCATGCGAGATGCCGTTCTGCCAAGCAGCCACTGCGCAGTTTTCTGAAGTAGGGTCTTTGCTTCTGCCTTTCTTCTGCCTCACGCTCAAGGGTGTCTTCTCCAGCCTACCACAAGAATCAGGCAGTTGGCCAACGCCTTCTCCTAGACTCTGAACTATTTTCTTTGAAGCTCCTTCTGTGAACTCGTTACTCCCTTCTCACCTCTCCTCACCTGTCCACGGGTTTCTCTGGACTCTGAGGTTGGACATAAGTAGATTTAATGTGCACAAAGATATCATTGCCCTTTCTTTGACGTTTCTGCTGGAAGCTTTTGCTTTTCTTTTTTTTTTGGGGGGGGTAAAATAGCAAGGTGTATTAGAGAAGGGACATCCGTAAGGACGGATGGGCACCTCTCAGACACAGCCTGAGACTGAGAGAGTGCCCAGTCGCTCGGACTGGGGGGCGGGGAGGAACGAGGTTACATGGTTGAGTGGAGAGAGTACACCTGCGCAGGCAGGCGGGCGGCTCAGCAGAGAGACCGAGGGCTGAGCTTTTTCTTATGACTGTTATTTTGTTAAGTTTCCTAATGGAGCAACCTAAGTTCAGAGGGATGCCAGGAGCAAAATCAGTCAATCAATCAATCAATCAGTAAGTGATGTGCACTAAGTGATGTGATGTGATGACTATCCCGCCAAAGTGTGTAGAGAGGACATGAGATAGCTACAGTTGCCTGGTCTGCAGCTCTATATTCATGCTGTGCCCCTTACAATGGAGTCCATGTTGTGTCAGTGATATTTTTGTTTATGGAAGTTATGGAGCTCATGATCTGAATTTTTAATGTCATTAACTTACAGAATATTTAGCATTTTGAACAGTGTTAGGTCTTGTTTTTTATACTGCATAACCTCATATATGTTCAGTAGATACCAGAAGAGTGAGCAAAGCAGGTGTTATTATTCTCCTTGAACTTATTAGATACCTGGAGTCTAAGGAATTGAAGGGGTGTTGAGAAGGTGGCAAGACTGTATGATGTATTCAGAACTCAATTTCAGGTCCTCTGTTTTTTTAGTCCAGGGCTCTTTAAAATTTGAATAGCATTTTGTTTTTGCATTCTGGTAAAATCTGTTATTTGTAGTCTTCTGAAGTCTGTTTTAGAATTCATCTCCTCCCAGATCTTTTGGCAAAAACCTGTCATTAATTGTGTTCGTGTAAGTCTTCCATGACAAAAGCCTGAAGAACTCGCACTGTGGCGATATCCAGGCTGTGTGCAGGCACCTCCAGCCCTGCCGTCGGTTGTCGGGCTGTGGCTGTAGGGCAGACAACAAACAGCAGACATCCGATGGTCCAGTGCTGACAGGCGCTACTCTTTGGATGTTTCGCACACACTGGCTGACTAGGGGCAGGAACAGGTTTTTAGCTGATGAGTGTTGGCTGGAGCAGCTCCAATCATAATTCTTCCTCGTATTTTAATTTCCACGTCCGAGGGCTGTGGTCTATTTATCACCTGCAGACAAACAGCCTTACTACGTAGAGGCTTTTTAACTTCTTGGAGCCTGATGATTAATAAATCATGGTGAGCTTTATCCTTACACAGAAATGCTCTCCTCCTGCCTCACTCTGCAGCGCCTGTGGCTGAGTACCGAGTCCGTTCCTAATGAGACAACATTCTTCAATGGGAATAAGAGCAGTGAGTAAACTCTGAATGAAAACCAGAGTTAAGAGTTTATTTATTTTTGTGCTGAGTATTGAAATAAGCACTGCAAACAAATGCATATTCGCTTTTGTCGTGTGAAATAAATGTGTAGTTTTTAAAAAAGAAATTTGTGACTATTACAGCCCTTGTGGAAAAAATAGGGTTTTGTTCTAATATTATAAGTAAGAGTTTCTGAAAAATAACAGCACAGGAAATGTTTTTCCTAAAAGCTTTTACTCAAGGCTGTTATAATGAAGAAAAAGTGTTCCACCTGTGAGCTAATGAAGTACAAAGTAAGGAATGCTTAATTTGTATAATTTACCAAAGTGCTTTTAGAAATCAGAGCTGCGTTCTTCATAAACATAACGTTCATTAGGCCGGAACGGGAGCGCACATGCAATTGCTGTCTCCTGTCTGTGCGGCTCTGCATCCGTGGTGTCTGGTAAACGCCCTCAAGGTATGCTCAGAGGGGTAAGAGAGAGCGAGAGAACTAGACGGTTAATGGCTGTGCAGCGGGAGAGCTTGCCTTGAGCAAGGGCCACGCACAGGCTGCGCGCGACAGGGAGGGAGCCCGTGGCCCGTGCCCGCCCAGAACCAACGTGGCTTCACCCGGTGCCTTCCCCGATGACAGCCACGTCGTACGGGATGATGAAACAAAAGGCAGAGGTGGTGTGATGATGCGGTAGGACAACTTACCACGTTCTCCGGGTGAAAGTGGAGCTGAAAACCTGACTGATAAGGTGTTAGATCAAGCAGTCCAGTCTTCCACCGAAACAAACTTGGGATGTGATAGGAATTTTAACAGGACCGTGGGGGAGCCGGAGCCCCCGAGCCTGCACTCCTTGTCTGAGTTCACCGAAGGGGAGACATTCTTGTTCTCTTGAACTATATCTGCTTTTTCTTTCTATTCTTTTATATAAATCTGGTAACCAAATTCACCTGGACATTAAAGGATCAGGTAAAGTTTAAAACTTATCTGAGGGAGGTTTTTGAGTTATCCAAAGAGAATCATTTTTTTTCCTCATGAAAATAAATGCTATTCCAATATTTAGAAATTGGAAAGTTACACTTAAAGTAAATTGGACAAGCGAGGGGCTTGGTGCTGTGGCACACTACATTCATTCTCTACCTACAAAGCTGGCATCACATACAGGTGCTGGTTCTAGTCCTGGCTGCCCCTCTTCCAGTCCAGCTCTCTGCTGTGGCCAGGGAGTGCAGTGGAGGATGGCCCAAGTGCTTGGGCCCTTGCACCCCGTGGGAGACCAGGAGAAGCACCTGGCTCCTGGCTTCGGATCAGCACAGCTCTGGCCATTGTGGCCATTTGGGGAGTGAACCAATGGAAGGAGGACCTTTCTGTCTGTCTGTCTGTCTCTCTCTCTCTCTCTCACTGTCTATCACTATCTGTCAAATAAATAAATAAAATCTTTAAAAAAGATTGGACAAGTGAGATTGCTCAACCTTGAAAACTCCCTTTGCCCTTTTCCTGGGCTTGATAACATTTCCGTTCAGTCTTGTGGGTCTAATTCAACAGGGCCCAGGGTCCGTAAGCATCATTGATAGGTAGGCTTTGACCCCGGATTCCTATGTGGACCTCCACAGAGGGGCTCAGAGCCTTCCAAAGGGCACAGAGACGGTCCCTGCTGTAGGGAGTGGCCTGGTCCTGGGATTCATAGTCAGAGAGGAATAGCACTGTGTGGGAAGCATGGAGAGCGTGGGGATCCATCGGAGCAACTGAATAATGAATTAATATGGAAAATACTGATGAATATGCCTGCCAAGGATCTCCATGAAACTAGTTCAAGAAAAATGGGAGTGACAAATTAGACATGTGATGAATAAGAATGTGCAACCTGCTGCACTTGGCATTTTGTCCTTTCGTTCCTGGGAGAGAAAGGTAAATTGCCTTTGCTGCCGGCCCCTGTATCCGGAATCTGTTTCCTCCCCCAGTACTGTCAGTACCCTGAGACGCCCACCTGGAGACACGCGGTGACAGCTGGCAGTCACGGCCCTCGGGGAGCCCCGGCCGGCTGCACTTAGCTCCCGTTCGCGTGAAGGAAGACTCTGTCAGCAGAGTATTTCGGCAATTTTAGGTTATCATTTAAGAAATCTGCTGGCAAGGATCTCTCGTTTAGCTTGTCATTTGGAGAAGCAGGCAATGCAAATCCACTCTAGAGCAGGAATAAGCTCGTAATTAAGATGGCCAAAGCGGATGCATCGTGGGACTCTGTCCTGGAGGAAGAATTTGATGAGGCATTAGACTCAACTCAATAAAAAGGATTATGGAGTTTTAGTGCTTGGGATAAACAAAGAAAGTTCGCCTCTCTTGACTTGAAAAATTAATTGGAAAATAAAGACAACCGCCCAAATAACGTGATAGAGCCGCAGCATTTTGTAGAATGGAAGGGACCTTGAAGAGCATGAAGCTGCTAAATTAGAGCAGGAAGTGTAGCTGGGGACCCCCAGCAGTCAGGTGACCCCACTGGAGAACTCAGGGGCCTCTGGCGTTGCACTGTGTGAAGGAGTGAGGTGGCCCCCGCAGGGTGGAGGAGAGGCTGGCGCACAGGGCGGCTGCGGCCGAGCGCGGGAAGGAGACTGTTCTCCTTACGCAGTTGCTCGGGTTGGTAGGAGTGAAGGACATGCACGTGGACTTGACGGGAGCCCTGTGTAATGACAGCAGCAACAGCGAGAGTCTGCCGGAGCAGACTTCACAGGCCTGCCGATGCCGGACGGCAGGGGATGCTTGCCACACTGGCTGCCGCTGTTGTTTGACTTTTTCTAACAAAACAAAACTTTCTTCTCTTTTTTGTAAGATTTAGTTATTTGAAAGGCAGAGTTAGAGACAGAAAGAGATAAAGAGACCTTCCATCTGCTGGTTCACTCCCAGATGGCCGCAGCGATCGACCAGTGCTTGGCCAAGCATCTTCTAGGTCTCCCATATAGGTGCAGAGGCCCAAGCGCGTGGGCCATCTTCTGCTGCTTTCCCAGGTGTGTTTGCAGGGAGCTGGATCAGAAGTGGAGCAGCCAGGACTCAGACCAGCACCCATGTGGGATGCAGGCTCGGCAGGCCGTGGTCACGGCCCAACTGGCTGCACCACAGTGCTGGCCTCTAATAGCAGTTAATGGTAAGGGTGGAGTGATAGGATATTGGCATCGGCCAAAGCTGGTGTGCTTCTTGGTGGTCTTTCAAATACCAAATAGCAAGAACTGACACATCCGTAGGATGCACAGGAGGGAAAGAAAAATGGCTTTAGGCAAAATGAGGCTGTCCTTGAAAGTAGCTGTGACATTTGTGTGTCTTGTTTTCTTGACAGTACTTGGCAGTTTCATGGTCTTAGACTGTAGCAGAAGTCTAAACTGATCTTACATGAGGCAGCCGTTTGCTGGGTTCACTGGAAAAGTACCAGTGAAAACACTGCATCAGAAAAATTTCAACTGTGCAAACGTGATCATTTGATTTTACCTTAAAACTTGCTCATTTATTCTGCATGATTTATTTAAAAGGATTTATTTATTTGAAAGACTTAATGATACAGAGACAGATCTTCCTTCTGCTTGTTCAGTCTCCGGATGAGTGCAATGGCCAGCAGCTTCATTGGGGTCTCCCACGTGGGTGCAGGGGCACAAGCACTTGGGCCATTTTCTGCTGCTTTTCCCAGGACATTAGCAGGGAGCTGGATCGGAAGTGGAGCAGCTGGGTCTTGAACCGGTGCCCATATGGGATGCCAGCACTGCAGGCAGCGGCTTTACCTGCTATGGAACAATGCCGGTCTGTAATCTTGCACTGTTTTTAATGCAGAGTGTAGCCCTTGTATGGGTCACAGTTGGTGCTGTTGTGTAAATATTGGTTTGGGTGCCTCCATGAAGTTCGGTTACCATTAAAGCCTTAGTGCCCATGGTGGCATTATTAGGAGGCAGGGAACGGAGCCTAGGGCGAGGTGGTTGGGTCACAGAGAGGCAGCTGGAGGACAGTGCTCTGGTAGCTCCTTGGCGGTTCTCTTGAGATTGTTACAGGAGCCTCTGTCCAGCCTGTATGGGCTCTGCTTCCTGGCCGTCCGTGAGATCCTTCCTCAGCCCACACTCAGCCATCGGCATTCACCATGGACCCTCACCAGAGCCTGCGCCACACCCTCTGGCTGTCAGCCTCCAGCATTGCCAACTAATAAACCTCTCTCTCTAGCGCATGTCTCAGGTATTTTGCTGCTGTAACTCTTTTGGAAGACCTCCCGTGAGTTTGGAGTTCTTACCTAAATAAGCCTGTGTCGAATTCCCTGGGTCAGGAACTTCTTGGAAGGCTCTGCATTCGTTGTGCCGGTTGCCCCTCTTCCAGGCCAGCTCTCTGCTGTGGCCAGGGAGTGCAGTGGAGGATGGCCCAGGTCCTTGGGCCCTGCACCCCATGGCAGACCAGGAGAAGCACCTGGCTCCTGCCATCAGATCAGCGCGATGCTCCAGCTGCAGCACGCCTGCCACAGCGGCCATTGGAGGGTGAACCAACGGCAAAAAGGAAGACCTTTCTCTCTCTCTCTCTCTCTCTCTCTCACTCTCACTCTCACTGTCCACTCTGCCTGTCAAAAAAAAGAAAGAAAGAAAGAAAGAAAGAAAGAAAGAAAGAAAGAAAGAAAGAAAGAAAGAAAGAAAGAAAGAAAGAAAGAAAGAGAAAATATCAAGTGGAAGCATTTGGTGGCTGATTTGTAGAAAACGTGTTGATGATCAGTTAACTGTGATTTGGGGATTGTTTGAGTAAGAATGATGCCGTCATGTAAGGCCAGTGCGTACAGTGCTTGATTGCTCTTGGGACTTGCTGGGTTTTCAAGGTCAGAACTAGGGAGGTGTTAATAGTTGATTTTGTATGTCTGTGTCTTCGGCCTGGCTGAAGCCTTCCCCAGTAGCTGGTGAAATTATTTATGGGTATGTTGCTGGTGTGTGTGTGTGTGGGGGGGGTTCCAGAAGAGATGAGCAGTGGAATCTGCAGGCTGGGCACTGAACAGCTGCCCTGGCTGCACCCGGTCCATTCAGAGCCCCACAGAGCACAGAGGCTGAGAAAGGGCAAGTTCTCCCTCTCTTCTGGAGCTAAGCCCTCTGTCGTCTGCTGCCCTTGGGTGCCTGGGCACTGGCTCTGGCCCTCCAGACCCGGGGACTGACCCCGGCGTCCCACTCCTCACCGCAGCACGACCGTCTCTCAGGGCTCCATCCGTGGACTCGGAGGAACACTGCAGCCCTTTGTACTGGGACTGAATGACTAATTCCTGGTTCCCCAGCTCGTGTGCGGGGCCGTGGGACTTGCTGGCCTCTGTCGTCGCAGGCGCTGTGTCCCGTAATAAACCTGCTCTTACATAGCGATGAGTCCTACTGGTGCAGCTTCTCTGGAGGACCCAGAGCCACAGGGAGAGGACAGCTGTCAGAGAACGCAGCTGGGGAATCAGAGCAGGGGAGCCCAGGGCACCCGTGGTCTCTCGTGGCCAGGTGGGCTGACTTCGCTCTGGGACGTCTGTGGCTCTTTGACCAAGCTAAAAAGCGGCTGCCTTCACAGCCTACCTCACAGCTAACAGTTAGAAAGTACTCAACCCCCAGAGCTCAAAAAGAACTAATTTCTATGTGACTCTGATCTGATAGCTGCCGAAAAAGGCAAACTTGTCCTCTGAAAATCGTACTTAACCCTGATGCCCACTTGGTATCTCAGCTTGGGCACTGCAGCTCTGCCTGCTGTTTCCGTTCAGTCTCACGTTCCACCCCATGTTGAAAAGAAGGAGAAAAGAGGGCGCTCATAAACACAGCGCTCCAGCCTACAGTCCAGACTTGTTTTTTATCTTAAAAGTTGGAATGAGCACAGAGACCTTGTGCATGTTAAAGGGGATGGTGTGAAATTTCAGACACGTCTGTGGTGTGGGATGATCAGGTCAGCATAGCTGACATTGTTCTGTCCCCATCATTTCTTTATGTTTGGAGCGTCTGAGCTCCTCTCTTTAGTTCTGCTCAAGTATGTGATAGGTTGCTGTACACTACAGTCACCCCACTGTGCTGTAGAACACCAGACTTACTCTTCCTGTGTAACTGTGCTGTGCTACCCATTATCCAACCCCCCCAAGCCCTCCACCCTCCTCAGCCTCTGATTAACCAGCGTTCTATTCTGCTTCGATGTCAGCCCTGGTAACTTCCAGATTTGGGAGAGAACGTGTGCTACGTGTCGTTCTCTGCCTGCCTCACTTCACTTAACATAATGCTCTCCAGTTCCATCCACTCTGCCACAGAGGTTGAATCATTTCTCATGTATACACAAACCACATTTTCCTTATCCATTCGTATATCAGTGGACACATTGGTTGATTCTATGTGTTAGCTGTCGTGAAAAAATTGCAATGAACGTGAGAATGAAGATATTTCTTTGGTTTGCCGACATCATTTCCTCTGGATCTGTACCTGGGAAGGGGATTGCTGGGTTCCTTAGTAGAGCGACCTTGAGTTTCCTGAGGAGTTTCCACTGTGTTGTCCGTGATGGCTGTCCTGACTCACACCCCCTCCCGCAGTGTAAAGACTTCCCCGTTCCCCACATTCTCTCACCATGTTCCATGGCTCTTTTTGATAATAACCCTTCTGGCTGGGGTGACATGACATGACTCATTCTGGCTTTGATTTTCATTTTTTCTTTTCCCCCATAGCTACTGATGTTAAGTAATTTTAAATATTTATTTATATATTAGAAAGTCAGAGTTACAGTCAGAGGAGAGTTGGAGAGACGGAGATAGACACACACACACAAAGGGAGAGAGATGGAGACACAGTGAGAGAGAGATCCTCCATTAGCTGGTTCACTCCCCAGCTGGCCACATTAGCTGGGCCTGGGCCAGGCATAAGCCAGGAGCCAGTAGCTTCTTCTGAGTCTCTGATGTGGGTGCAGGAACCAAGGATTTGGGCCATCTTCTGCAGGTTTCCTAGGCACATTCGACAGAGCTGGATCAGAAATAGAGCAGCCAGGTCTCGAATTGGGGCCCATATGGGATGCCTCCGATGCAGGTGGTGGCTTAACCTGCTACACCAAAGCACAGACCCCAGGGTTGAGTATTTTTAAAGCTATGTGTAGGCGTTTGTGTGTCTTCCTTTGAGAAGTGTCTACTCCTATACTTGCTCATTTTTAAGTTGGATTATTTTGTGGAATTTTTTGCATTTCTTATGTGTTCCGGGTATTGGATTTTGAGGTGAGACATTTGTCTCTAAACTCTCGCTTGTCTCCCTCGTTGTGTGCAAGCTTCTTGATTTGATGTAACCCCCTTGTTCATCTCTCTCCTCTTGATGCCTTTAGTTTTGGGGTGTTACCCACGAAGCTTCTGGAGCGGTCCCACGTTGCACAATCCTTGACAACGTGTTCTCTGCATATGGGGTGCCCGTGAGGGCTACAGGATTCCCAGCAGTGAAGCTTCAGTGGTCTGTGGTATCAGAGTGGGCTGTTGGGGCTGCCCGTTGGGGGAGGAAATGGGTTCCTGATGGTCCAGTAGGGGTGGAAGGCACCTGTGCCCTCCTTGCAGGCCATTGGAGTCTCCTGGTTTCCTGGTTTCTGTGTTTCACTCGCACTGCACTCGCGTTCTTCCTGAGCCTGTAGCTGGGCAGCAGCTGGCTTAGGGCTCTCTTTGTCAAGGGCAACGTGTCTGGTGCTGCTCGCCGGCCATCTTGCTGGAAATCCCACACTTCTGTCTGTGGAAAGTCATATTTTGGAGTTAGGAGCTTGGGGCTGGGTTTATCCCAGCTAAATAAAGAAGATATATCTGTGTGTGTGTGTGTATTTCTTTGAGTCATCTGTATAATTGCTTTACACTCCTACTTTATTGTGCCAAAATAAATGATAAAACTGGTTTACATTTCCCAACTTACAAAATAGAAGGGATTGAGTATTTCTCCAACTGCTTTAAATCATAGCTAATGACAAGTAATTACAAGTAATCTCTCAAGATGAAAAGCGTCATTTAAGAACATAATTTTTTATTACTTAGTTTTTCATCACTCTAAAGAGGGTGCAGAAATATAACTTACATGGCTGTGAGCAGACTCCTTCCTATAAATCTGTCTGTTGCAAATGAATTTTGTCTCAGGCTGGCTGAGAAAAGTTCGACTAGGCACCATAGTCTTGGCTGTTACTGCCTTGGTATCTCTTAGGATATAGCAATCGAAGCACAGTAGTATCTGCTCTGTGTCACAGTGCATTCTGGGAGCTTGGTCATTCACCTAACAGCAGATGTAGGCGAGTCTTATTTTAAATGGGCAGTAATGTAACAGGGGTTAAGAACCTGGCCTTTGAGGTCAGACTTTATGATCACATGAACACACAGGGCTGTGTGTTCTTTACAAAAATGTCTACTGCCTCCAGCCTCCTCCCTCTGACCCCTCCCTTGGGGGACCTTGTGTGTACAATCTTGACATCTGTGTTACTTTCCAACTGTTTTTTTTAAAGATTTTATTTATTTATTTATTTGAGAGGTAGAGTTACAGACAGTGAGAGGGAGAGAGAGAAAGGTCTTCCATGTGCTGGTTCACTCCCTAAATGGCCGCAATGGCCAGAACTGTGTTGATCCGAAGCCAGGAGCCAGGTGCTTCTTCCATGTCTCCCACATGGGTGCAGGGGCCCAAGGACTTGGGCCATCTTCCACTGCTTTCCCGGGACACAACAGAGAGCTGGATCGGAAGTGGAGCAGCCAGGACTAGAACCGGTACCCATTTGGGATGCCGGCATTGCAGGTAGAGGGTTAACCTAATGTGCCACAGTTACTTTCTTCGTTACTTTCTGTGTTAACTGAATGTGGGCGGAAATGATAATTTTTAAGATCCGTTCCATAGTCAACCTTGCATACTCATTCTCTTCTATTTTTAGGCCAAGGGTGTGGGTAAAAGTGGCTCCTTTGGTTTGAATCTCAAATGCATGGAGTGTGGAGCAGAAATGCACTCCTTTGTAGCCAGCATAACATAAGTGAGAAATAAACTGAGCTTGGGGATGTACCTAGCTGTTTCAGAGTGACGCAGGGGGCGACCAGAGTGGAGTTTCCCACTGTGGAAAGACACATGAAATACAGGCACTGTTCTGGTGATGAGCAGAGGGTGAGGAAAACCGTTGTTGGAAGCAGACTGTTGGCGACTGCTGTAGCAGAGCTGGCACTGGGCCCCGGGCCTCGACTTTGCTTCGAGAAGGAATTTAGGAGCAAGTCAGAGAATAGCAAAGAGCGGGCAGCAAACACTTCCCTGGGACAGCAGAGAGACGCACTCCACAGACGGAGCGGGCCGTGCTCAGAGGAGAGCGGCCCTGGCTCTGAAACGCGTTTAGCGTGATGCGGTCCCTTCGGGAAAGAGAGGCACAGTCTAACATCGGGAGGGGCAGTCGTGGGGTTTCTGGGAGGTGGGTCTGAGGGTTCCTGTCCTTGCAGCTGGCAGGTGTGTCCCTTAGCATGCCGATGTGTGACACTGAGAGAGCGATGAGCCGCAGGTCAGCCTGGGTCAGCCTTGGCCTCCTAAACCGGTGAGCCTGGCCCGGGCAGAGGGTCTCTTTATCTTCAGACTAGGGGAACCAAGCCCATCTCCTGTGTGTCTCGAGATGGCAGCAGCCGCACCGTTACCCCTCCAGGTGGCTGCAGTTAAGGTCCTTGCTCCCTCTCCCAGAGCCCCTGTGGCAAAGCAAACACAGATTCTTCCCCCATGGGGTGGTGGCGATGCCTGCAAGAGGTCCCTGTCCTGGACTCCAGCTGGAGTTTGTGTGGCCCTGGGGGTGCTGATGTCACAGCCGGGCAGGCATTGGGTGCTGAAAACCCCGGAGCTGGGGTGGCCACGCCGGGAAAATCATTAGCATGCAGGAGAAGCCCCGGGAGAGCTCCTGTTTAATGAAATAATTGTCCATAAAAGCCTCCAGATAATAAACATTTTATCAATATTAAATCTTGACAGAGTCAAAAGACCTGCGCGGGAGCCCGCTATTATCATTTAAAATCCGTGTAACCTTGGGCGAGTGGCTTGACCTTCTTCTGCCTCTGTGGTCCCTTGTGCTAAATGAGCTTTATAACATCTGCCCTTCCCAGCTCAAGGGATCATTATCAAAATAAATGAAATTTCGTCTGAAAGCACCGTGGAAACTGTCAGAAGCTTATGAATACTTTATAACTGATCATCTACTCACTTTTCCCGACATATGTTCTGAGCTTCTTTAAAAAATACCGTTGCATTTCCTGTTTTCCAAAGGAAAAAGCCAGGCAGTCTTGGTGACGGATCCGTTTATGCACGGAAGATGCGACTGGGCTGGGTGAGCTGGAGACGCTGCTTGGAGGTCTCCTGCAGGCGTGGCTCCCTGTGCTGCCCGGTCATTGGCGTGGTGCACGGAGGCGGCCACGGAGGCGGCCATGGAGAGAGGAGGCCGATAGTTCCCTCTCTCCACCTCGAATGCCCAGTCCGGAGTGGACGGTCCAGTTCTGCAGACTTGGGGGGGGGGCAGGAGTTGAGTGATGCCAGTGACCCTGGGGAGTGAGCTCAGCTTAGGGAAACCCCGTGGGGAAGTGTGCACTGCCCCTCCCCCCCACACGCACAGGAGGGAGGGGTCTGGTTCTGTGAATGTGAGTGCGAGAAACTGATTTTGCAACCCACGTGAACCGAGGAGGAGTCCTTCCAAGGTTTGCCTTGATGCGGTCCCCTCTTCATGGGGAAAACATGGCAGTTATTATGCCAGTTTATATCTAGCTTTCAATAGATAACTTTTTCATTTCAGACTACTTGCTATCCAATACTTTTTAAAAAAAAAAAAGATTTTATTTATTTATTTGACATGTAGAGTTACAGACAGTGAGAGGGAGAGACAGAGAGAGATCTTCCATCCACTGGTTCACTCCCCAAATGGCCGCAATGGCCAGAACTGTGCTGATCCGAAGCCAGGAGCCAGGAGCTTCTACCAGGTCTCCCCTTTGGGTACAGGGACCCAAGCACTTGGGCCATCTTTTACTGCTTTCCCAGGCCGCAGTAGAGAGCTGGATGGGAAAAGGAGCAGCCAGGACTAGAACTGGCACCCATATGGGATGCCAGTGTCACAGGTGGAGGATTAACCTACTGTGCCACAGCACTGGCCATAACCAATACCTTTTAAGAAGATACTTTATGTTTGAAAATCATTAATTTGAAAGACAGAGTGATGGAGACAGAGAAAAAGAGGGAGAGAGACAGACCAACCTTCCAACTGCTGGTTCGCCCTCCAAATGGCTGCAACAGCCAAGTCTGGGTCAGGCTAAAGCTGAGAGCCAGGAACTCCATCGGGTCTCACAACTGGGTGGCAGGGGCCCAACTCGAGCTGTCTTGCACTGTCTTCCCAAGAGCATTAGCAGGGAGCTGAATCGGACGCGGGGCAGCTGGGAATCAAAGTGGTGCTGTGAGACGGGATGCCAGTGTCACAGGCGGCAGCACGACCTGCTGTGCCCACCCAGGCTCCCGTTCATCGTGTGTGCACTTCAAGAAGCTACACTCTATATTTTTAAATGTTTTTTAAAGAACAGATTTAAACCTGTTATGTCCCTGTCCTATAGATAAGACATCTATAAAAAATTGAGCAATAAATATACCACTTACGGTAACTTTGACATATGATGCTTTTTTAAAAAATATTTATTTATTTATTTGAAGGTCAGAGTTACACAGAGAGAGGAGAGGCAGAGAGAGAGAGAGAAAGAGAGGGAGAGGGAGAGGGAGGGAGGTCTTCCATCTGCTGGTTCACTCCCCAGTTGGCTGCAACGGCCGGAGCTGCACTGATTTAAAACCAGGAGCCAGGAGCTTCTTCCTGGCTTCACATGTGAGTGCAGGAGCCCAAGGACTTGAGCCATCTTCCACTGCTTTCCCAGGCCACAGCAAAGAGCTGGATTGGAAGTGGAGCAGCCGGCTCTCGAACCAGTGCCCATATGGGATGCTGGCACTGCAGGAGGCGGCTTTACCTGCTACACCACAGCACCGGCCCCGAAATATGATGCTTTTACAGTTTTGAGAAAATTAATAGGTGAATGATCAAAGAGTTTGAAAACATTTTTAAATTCGTTGTGAAAATGGCACACACTGCTGCAAAAGTTATTTTTCCCAAATGTTCAGTTGAACAAAAGACTATACAGATAACTAATGTGCAGTATAGGGGATGCCTTCACTAAAGTGTTTTCTAAACGAGGTTGTCATTTTATTTTGAGGGATGGGCTATATTTCACATTGTCAATATTCATAAATAGCTGTTCTAAAAATAGGACACTGGGAATGTCTGTACTGTGTGGTAACTTGTCCTGTACTAAGCTGGTGCTTTATAAACACGTTGCTACTTGTGGCTGTTTGTTGGCAAGTGGCGACCTGTGTGCCTGGGAATAAGGGAGTTCAACAGAGGTCTGGACTGGTGTGTGACTTGCTGGCACAACTTGGGAACACTGGATCCCAAGCTACAGGAACGATGAGGGGAAAGAGACTGAACAAGCATCCTGTGAAACCAACAGCAACATTAGTGAGAGAGTCCAGCAATTACAGGTTTGATACAAGTAATGGATTCTCACTGTGAAACGGTCAGATAATAAACACGTCATTTTTGGAATGAGCTATGGTACACTGGACCCACCTGGCAGCGTTCAGCAGCGGAAAATGCTTGAAGCAGAGTGGAGCCAGTGTGCCTCAGCCAAAGCCGTAGGATGTCTGTAATGATCTCGGTCGTGGTGCGGATACACACCACTGGGTGGTTCCCAAATAGTACGCTTCGGTTAGAGGTGAAAACGCGGTATAGACCCTTGCTCATGCAAATAACTAATAAGTGTGTCGTAATTGTATGGACTATTCACAAATTCATGAACAAGGACAAGGAAGATTCTGTATGTTTGCTGGGTTTCAAAATAGATATGTGTTTAGCACACCTAAAGTGATACAGTGAGAACCCGTCAGGAGGAAGGAGGTGTAGTATTCCTGGACCTACTACTGTCTGAGATGATAGCAGATTTGACATGAGGGGCTGTGTTGTTCTCAAAGAGCAAGGACAAAACACAATGTCAAAGCAGACCATATTGTATGAAACCAAGAACAGACTTTTAAAAATATAATGGTACCAGGACCGGCACTCTGGCATAGTGGATAAAGCCATCGCCTGCAGTGCCAGCATCCCATGTGGGCACCAGTTCACATCCCTGCTGCTTCACTTCCGATCCAGCTCTCTGCTGTGGCCTGGGAAAACAGTGGAAGGTGGCCCAAGTCCTTGGGCCCCTGTACCCACGTGGGAGACCTGAAGAAGCTCCTGGCTCCTTCCTCCCCCTCCTCCTCCCCCCCTCTCCCCCTCCCTCTCCCCCTTTTCCTCTCCCTCTCCCTCCCCCTCTCCCCCTCTGTGACTCTGTCTTTCAAATAAATAAATAAAACTTAATAAATAAATAAATAATGGTTCCCTTTGAGGCGTGGTGCCCTGTTCCATGAAAAGTAGTTGTTGAACAGGCCGTGAAAGTGAGTTCCTGACTTTGTATGTTGCGTGATGTAAGAGAGGATATCGGATTGTACGGGTCCCACGTCCCACTTACGAGGCATTCTATATATACATTTTGTCCCTAGTGTCCTCCTTAGAGGAAAATCTGTATTTTCATTTTTAATGATGCCAAGACATGCTGCTTAAGCTGTAGAGTGTGATTCCCAGCGTGTTTTACTGCCCTTGTGGTGTTCTGTTGAACACTCGCAGAAGTGAAAACTTAAGACAAGTTGAGGAAGCATCTTTGTGTCAGGCAGGCGGGGGGTCTGAACCGCGGATTCTTCCTGGCCCTCAGCAGCCGTGTGGTCCTGTTGCTTTGCTTCTCTGATCTTCAGTCTTTGTGGGAAGAGCAGTGAGGGCAGGACTGTTCGGGGAGGCTGCTCTTGGGTTTCCCTGGTTGGTGCTGGTGCACAGTGGAAGTCTTCCTTCACAGCTGAATTGCTTCTTGGCTCTTTTGCTCCTTCTTCAAAGCGGCCGCCTGTTTCTGTTGTTGCTGGGATGCAGAGCCACTGACTGTGATTCCCACAGCAGCGCTCCTAGCGCATTCGGTACACACAGTCCCTGGGGCTCCGCAGATGTATGCATTGCCAATGTTTTTGCACCAAACTAAACTTGTCTTTTAATGGCATTTTCCATGAACTTTTAAAAGTACCCTCCTATTCTGACTTGTCTTACTTGTACACTGAAGTGCCCAAATATACACTACTCTCCCACGCCAAGAAGAATTTGTGGGGAATGCATTAGAGAAATTTTCTTCCATTTTTGTAAACTGCTGTTCCCTGTTTATATCTTCATTTTATAGGTTGCTGTATCTTTATTGTTAATTAAACCCTTAAATTACCATCCAAATTGGGATGAAAGTCAAGTGTCAAAACCATTTACATTTCAAAACTAGATATTCCAGATGTACAATTAATCTCAGAGCATCGAAATTAAAAGAAAAGCACATTCGTGTTAAAATCATATTTTCTTTCACAGCAAGAAAAGTAGCCTATGAAATGAGCTGTGTGTGTGGCAGCCAGCGTTAGCCCAGAGACAAGGCCAGGGAGCCTTGCCCAGAGGAGACTGTTGGGGGTCTCATGTTGAATGAGGGGGGTGTGAGAAAATAAATTATATGGAAACAAGTAAGAAAATGAAGTGTTTCTGCTCACCTCATTTTCAGGCCGATTATAAGTTGTCTTTAATCATAATCTCCAGTCTTAGAAATTTCATCAGTTTATTTTTATCATGTGCTAGCATATTCTTGCTCCTTCCTGAGAATAAATGAGCTGTTTTTGGCCCCAGCCTTTTCATTTTGTAAAATTACCATTCCTTTCGCAATCTCCTGCTGTTCCATATCACCACAGAATATTTGTTAAGTGTAGGCAAAATTCATGTTTTCGCCCTGCTTGTCAGGTATAATGTGGAAGAAGGACTAATGAAAAACATTCCTCATGCTTATTCAACAGAGGCCGTTAGAGCGAAATGAATGAAATGCTCTTTGCATAAACTGAAACCTGCCCAAATGTTTCTGTAGCGAATCTGCCCCCCACCCCCCACTAAATAAGCTGACCTCCCATTTGTTGATATACCAATTCCTCCGATTTCCCCGGGAGCAAGTTATCCGAGGTGGCAAGTTCAGCGTGTTGCAGCAGCATTAACCATCTGGACTGTGAAAGCGTTGGGCCAATTTGGGGCAAAGAACACAGATTCTAATGCAGCTGTCAGCGCAAGTCACTCACCGTCCATCCCAGCTGTCGCTGGCTTGGCTCTTGGGTGAGGCAGAGAGCAGCCGGCACCCCGAGTGAGAGGTGGGGTGTGGCCACCCCACTCCTTCCCGCTGTTTTCTTCGGTTCCTGCTCAGCAGAGCAGAGCTGCTTGTGGTAGGACTCCGGTCATGTCCGTGTTCTGATTGCCATGAGCCGGGGTGCCGATGAAGACTGGAAGCTGCCACAGGGTTTACTACGAGGGACGGAGGGGGCCGCTGAGAGGTGGGAAACTGGCTCCGAGGCTGCGGCTTGCACACCGGAGGGAGGTGGGAACCACGCCTTGCAGACCTCTCCAAAGCCAGCATTCTGCCTGTTGTACAGCTGCCTCTGTCCCTGCCCCACCCCCTCCCGAGATGACCGGGTCCTCTGTCTCCACGGTCCTCCCTCGGTACCACTCGAGCTGATGAGCCCAATCCTGACTTGACTGTCAGGACGTCCCACCGCTCTCTACCGCCTTGTGTTTGTGCCCGGGTTGTTGGCTTCCTTTGCTTTCATTGGCTGAAACTTAACACACCCCTGTCCGAGTCCAGGGGCCTCTTGCTCATGGCTCAGCCTCCCTCTCTTGTCACCCTCCTGAGACCTCCCCCCGGAACTCCCCTGCCTCCGCTCTGTGCTGTACTCTCTCCATGCTGGGTCAGTCCCCATCAGGACACAGATGTTGGAATTTCTCCCAAATCCCACTCCAGCTGTCTCCCCACATTCCTGCTCCCAAGGAACTCCAGTTGTCCTTCGTTTCTGTTCTTGCATAGAGTAGCACCTGTCAACATTTGTAGGAAGCTAAACCCAGCGGCCAGCTATCTGCCCTCCTCGGCAGGACTGGACAGTGTGAGTCATCCTCTGCTCTAACGCTGCTGGGTGTTCTGGCTGTTCATCGTTGCTCCTTCTCCGTACCCTTGGCTTGTCCTCACTGAGTTATAGGCACTGGGCGGCCCCGGGTGCAGCCCTTGCACCTTTTCACTTTTCCCCGCCCAACACGTTCTTGACGCATCTCTCTGGTGTTACGTGGCCGTACAGACTGTTGCTATGTTGATGACACCTCGCTGTATCTCTCTCCTGGTCTCCACACTCAGAGACCCAACCTTCTCCCTCGTATCTCAACTTGGGTGTCCCAGAAAGATTGTAGCTTCAGTGGGTCCAAACCAAACTCTAGAGGTTGCTCTGCAAAGTGGTACTTTCGGGGTCTACTCTACCCAGTGAATGGCAAACTCCATCCTTCAGATACACCTCTGTCTGCAGTCCCCTGCTCAGTTGATCAGCTGGTCCATGCCTCCTATTCTCAGAGTAGATCTGGTCACTCACCTCTGCCGCCAGCACTGTGCAGTCAGCGGTCACCCTCCCCTTCGGCTGAGGGCAGGATCCCGTGTTCTGGCCCTGATGCCTTTGCTCAGTAGTAGGCGTGGCTGGTGTGCCTTGAAACCTGGTTTTCTTTTTCTTTTTTTTTTTTAAACTTTTATTTAGTAAATATAAATTTCCAAAGTACAGCTTATGGATTACAATGGCTTCCCCCCCCCCATAACTTCCCTCCCACCCGCAACCCTCCCATCTTCCGCTCCCTCTCCCGTTCCATTCATATCAAGATTCATTTTCAATTCTCTTTATATACAGAAGATCGATTTAGTATATATTAAGTAAAGATTTCAACAGTTTGCACCCACACAGAACATAAAGTGTAAAATACTGTTTGAGTAATAGTTATAGCATTAGTTCACATTGGACAACGCATTAAGGACAGAGATCCCACATGAGGAGTAAGTACACAGTGACTCCTGTTGTTGACTTAACAATTTGACACTCTTGTTTATGGCGTCAGTAATCTCCCTAGGCTATAGTCATGAGTTGCCAAGGCTATGGAAGCCTTTTGAGTTGGCTGACTTCGATCTTATTCTGACAGGGTCATATTCAAAGTGGAAGTTCTCTCCTCCCTTCAGAGAAAGGTACCTCCTTCTTTGATGGCCCCGTTCTTTCTACTGGGATCTCACTCGCAGAGATCTTTCACTTAGGTTTTTTTTTTTTTTTTTTTTTTTGCCAGATCTTTCCATGCCTAAATGTCTTTCCATGCCTAAAATACTCTCATGGGCTCTTCAGCCAGATCCGAATGCCTTAAGGGCTGATTCTGAGGCCAGAGTGCTGTTTAGGACATCTGCCATTCTATGAGTCTGCTGTGTATCCCGCTTCCCATGTTGGAGCATTCTTTCCCTTTTTGATTCTATCAGTTAGTATTAGCAGACACTAGACTTGTTTGTGTGATCCCTTTGACTCTTAGTCCTATCATTATGATCAACTGTGAACTGAAATTGATCACTTGGACTAGTGAGATGGCATTGGTACATGCCACCTTGATGGGATTGTATTGGAATCCCCTGGTATGTTTCTAACTCCACCATTTGGGGAAAGTCTGATTGAGCATGTCCCAAATTGTACATCTCCTCCCTCTCTTATTCCCACTCTTATATTTAATAGGGATCACTTTTCAGTTAAAATTTAAACACCTAAGAATAATTGTGTGTTTTGTTCTAGTTGATACTATTGGTGGAAACCTGGTTTTCCTTTCCTGCAAGGAGGATCGTGTTTCCTGGGGCTCCTGAGAAGTTGTTGGCAGTATGGTATGAATAGAGGCATACGCTCCCCAGGCCCTTCCAGTTCATGTTCCCATTTATGCTTTGTGCTTTTTGCTTGTTCCCTGTTGGCCGGCGCACCGCCCTGATCCAAAGCCAGGAGCCAGGTGCTTCTCCTGGTCTCCCATTCAGGTGCAGGGCCCAAGAACTTGGGCCATCCTCCACTGCACTCCCGGGCCACAGCAGAGAGCTGGCCTGGAAGAGGGGCAACCGGGACAGAATCCGGTGCCCCGACTGGGACTAGAACCTGGTGTGCTGGCACCACAGGCAGAGGATTAGCCTATTGAGCCACAGCACCAACCGCCTCTCTGTCCTTATCTCCCGCTATCCTTGTTAGCACACGCGGGGTCCATCTGCTGGGGGCACCACCAAGTAATCAGCAGTTATTTATTTGTGCTACGTAGAGGTGGCGGTGGGAAGAGTTCCCTCGGAAGCTGCCTTCCCCGGGAGCATTGTGCCAGGGCTTTTAGAGCCAGGGTTAGGGAGTGTCCAGGAGGGTCCTGGATGCAGCACGGGGGAGCAGGATGGCCCAGACCACACACACCTTTGGACGTTGACTTTTCAGAAATGTGACCAAGCCCGCTCTTGCAGCTCCTTTTGCTTGTGGCGGTCTGACCGCCTCTGAGCGCTTGGCTGGGGAGCTACCTTTCCTGGAACGTCCTGGGGGAAGCACGTAGGAGACAGGGTGCACCTCCAGCCCCTGTCCCAGTCTGGACACCTTCTTGCCGAGATCTGTGTTTGTGGTTGCAGTGCCGCCCCAGCCTGGCCCCTCACGGTTTGCCTACCCTTGCCACTCTCCACTTCCTTCTGGCCTTGACTCTCTTCACTAGTATACGTTGCCACATGGAATCTGTTGTATTTGTGTGGATATTCTCTCTCCCCCCTGATTAGAATACTCGGGGTATTGTGTCACTTTTTAAAACAGATCGGTGCCTAAAACGGTGCCTGGTATCCAAAAGGCAGACAGTGAGTGTGTGCACCTGCAGACTCTGAGGGTGGCCAGTGCTTGTTGTTTTGCTACGAATGGATGTGTATACCACATGTGCTGTGCAGGCAGTACACACGGAGCCAGTGCTGGTAGTCATGGCCCAGAGCATAAATTCCTAGCTGCTTACAATGAAAATGAGCAGCAGTAGGGAGGACTCGACTTTTCCCTGTAATTGAATCTATTCATTTCATGAAATACCTACAAGGAAATCTGGAAAGGGTATTACACAGCCCATTAGTATACAATAATCAATGGGGAAAATACACTGCACACTAAGTGGAGTGGGGGAGGAGGGGAGATGATGTCTGTGGGGTGTGTGCTAAATGGGCGGCCGACAAGCAGTTGTGAGTGTCCACGAATGTTCACGACCATCGCCAGTTCCCAGCTGTTCACTATTTACATACAGCAGCATTCTCAGAGTCACAGTTCAGTGAGCAAAGTTCAAGTCTTTAGGGTCAGAAATGACCAGAACCGTGTAATGCGTAAGTGCAAAGTGTTATGAACTAAAGACATGTAGATATCAGACTTACATTCGCATCCGTGTATCTGTTTCTGTTTTCTGCACAATGTGGAATGAAATTAGCCCGATCTACTGGTTTCGCCTACGGAATTTCAGGGGCGTATGCACAGCTATTTGTAGTACCACCTGGGAAACCTGCTTGCACATGTTTCTTGGGCTTTGTCCGGGTTGAGACCTGAGCAGTACACGTTACTCTTGGGTTGTGTGGAAAGCCAGGCCCAGTAGTACCGGGAGCTTCTGTGTAGAGACACAAGACTCCTGTAGCCTGCCGGCCCAGAGTCTGTGTCTGCCCAACACTCCCCAGCGCCCAGACACCAACTTGCAGCGTAAGTGTGCAGGTTACCAGGACTGTGAAAGTGACACCCACCCCTGAGCTTCCTCAGGACGAGTTATTGGCCCAACAAGACAGAGCCTGTTTCGTGAGGCAGTGAGCAAGCAGTGGAACACCTGAGGTCTAGAACTTGCTCTGCAGTGGCCAAAAAATGTGTCATTTTTCAGAGCACTTTTTTTTTTAATTTATTTATTTGAAAGGCAGAGAAAGAGAGATCGAGATTGGGATCTTCCATTCTGTGGTTCACTCTCCAAAGAGCCTCACCAGCCAGGGCTGGGCCAAGCGGAAGCCAAGAGCCTGGAATTCCACCTGGGTCTCCTGTACCTGGACCTTCACCTGCTGCCTCCCGGGCACCTAAGAAGGGAGCTGGATCAGAAGTGGGACGGCTGGAATGCGAACAGATGCTCACACGAGTTCGCTCTGTCGCAGGCTGTGGCTTGGCCCACTGTGCCACACCTCCAGCCCCTGGAGCACTGTTTTCTATGGTAGCTGCTCTGACCAGCTCCTTAGGATATAAGACAACGAATATGCAGAGTTCGAGATAGGATAGAAGCAGGACTCATTAGCTGAAGCCTCTCCACACCTGAATGTGTATCCACTGCCAGCTCCAAAGCAACCTGGACCAAGGGGCAGGCAGACCAGGATAGACTCCCTCGTACCACATTAGGGACCTGCACAGCCTAAACACTGCCCAGATAAGCAGGCCTGCCATGTTGTGTGCCACCAGAGCAACTGCTCCTGTTGAGAAACCAAGCTGGGCACCAGGCAAGGTGCTGACCCAGAGACCAAGAGGGCGTGGCCGTGCCTCCCCGGGCGCATGAAACCATCCCTGCTCGGCACCCCTGGGGGAACCAGCCAGCAGAACCTCTTACCGCCATGCCCTCCCCTTCGTGTTTGAGCCCCAGCCTGCGGTAAACCTTGTCTTGGGCTGTGCTTGGGCCTCTTGTCCATCTCCATTGCTGGGGAGTCAAAGAACCCGGGGTGGTATCAGGCTGCAGATTTCCTGTGGATTGTGTGTGTTGTCGTTTGAGGTGGAGGATCCCATTGACTTCTCTGCCCAGAGTGGATTTTTCCATCACGTGAGGGCAGAGCCTGAGCATCTCGGCTCCTCGCGCTGATTTGTGTGCTGAATTTTGGAGAATGCGAGAGGTTGTCGAGGATGTGATGAGAATATCGTGTTCACCAACATCCTTTCACTTCATGACAGGTACAATTTTCGAGCACAAATGAAATCCTACGGTTTGTCTATTTACATTAGCAAATTGATCATTTTTATCTACTGCCTCATTTCTTTTTGGCTCTAATGTGGTCACTTGCTCAGCAATCAACAGGAGCCGGGCTTGGTTGCTCTGAATCCAGAATTGTTTAAAGGCCCCAAATTGTTTCATGCACAGAAACTGTCAATCAGAATGTTCTTAATAAGTAGAGAGAACGTAAGACAAGATTAGAAGAGGAAGACACTTGACCAATAGCAAGCACTTTAACCTTCTGTATGTTGCATAACAATATTCAAGAGAAGTTTCTGTGGTTTGTAATGTACACAAATTCATGGATTTTCTCTTATAAGGTCCGATAATTAGTGGTAAGAGTTTGTCTACAAAGTTTTGTGTAGCCTTGGCTACGTGTGTATTTCCTGAAGTTTTTAGAAGAGGGGAGACAGAGACCTTCCATCCACTGGTTCATTCCCCAGACTGCAGTGGTCAGGGCAGGGCTGGGCCTGGCTGAAGCTAGGAGGCAGGACCTTTACCTGGGTCTCCTGTGTGGGTGCAGGAGCCCAAGCACTCAGCCCATCTGCTGCTGACTTCCCCAGGGCATTAGCAGGCATCTGGGGTGGACTCGAACCGGCACTCCTATGGAATGCCGGCATCACGGGTGGTGGCACCACAATGCCAGCCCCCAGACTTGCATTCTTAGAAGCCAGAACAATGATTTATATGATCTTGCCCCGCCTCTCCCATTTGTGTTTTTGGCTGCTGTAACTTTGACCTCCTCCATTCTTTCGCTGCCTTTCCACATCTGTTATTGACTTGCATGGAAAGCTCTCCGGCCTCTCTGTTTTGCTGTATGCATTGGGCTTTTCTGGATTTACGTCTGTTCTTCGTAGATCAATAGGACAGAAGGTTCAGGATCAGAGCGTGAAACTCACACGTCAGCCTCCAGGATAGCGACGCCCCCCATTCCTCAGCCAACAGTATGGATGACTGCAGATTGTTTGGTGTTGCTGCAGACAAAGGTGCCCTGGAAAGTTTCTCTGTGGTCCTCCTGCCTGTCTGCTCGTTACCCACCCAAGAGGTGGGGCCTCTGCTTCGTAAGTGGAGATGAGAGCATCCTTCAGAAGCAGTTGTCACACAGAGTGACGTATTTGCAGCAGATGAAGAGACCAGGAAGAATCATTCCAAAGCAAGACTCCCTGAGCAAAAGGAACCGAATACCTTTTTCCTTCTGAGACAGGGACGTGCAGGTGGCGTAGCTGTTGTCATCACGGGAAGAAGTGGGTGCAAGGTGCAGTGTGGAAACATGCTTGGAGCTAAGTCATTCGTTATGGTGCTACGACGTTAGCTCCTCCTGGAGACGGCGACCGTAGCATTAACGAGAGGGAAAGGTTAACTCCGGGACATTGGTGCCTGCTCAGGTGTCCTGGATGTGGTCATGATTGGTTCCATGTAGGTTGTTGAGTTGCTGGAAGCCACCCATTTCCTCTGCTTGGGCTTAAAGGCAGCTTTTGATGGAGTGCGGAGGGCTTCTCACATCCTGTTGCATGACTTAGGTCTTGTCTTCAGTTGTTCTTGGCCTGCACGCTGGCCTTGCGTGTGATCATAGCTCCAATAGCTCTTCCTCGTCCCGTGTGGAAGGAATCCAAGCTGGGCAGCCGGTGGCTGCTCCCCACAGGAGCGGCCCTCTCTGTTCCAGGATCGCGCTCCATAGATGGGGAGAAGGCTAGTTGCCCTCCCTCCTAAAGCTTGGAACAAAAACACTGTCCTTCCCCAAGGGAGGTGGTTCCTTCTGAGCCTTCTTGGGCCTGGTGTTGTGAGTGTAGGTTTAACTTAATGGTGCCCCCGCTGAATTCCTCCCGTGGGCTTTTCTAAACACAACAGAAGCCACAGGAGGTCGTGTGCCATCCCATGGAGAGTGTGGCAGGCTGAATAATGGTCCCCCTGGACCCTGCTCCTCATCCCTGGAACCTGTGAATGACGAAGGCAGTTGTGTGGCTGTAGGCAGTGCGGGTGTTGAGATGGGCAGATTGTGCTGTGCCATTCTGGATGCCCCACTGTAGTAAGCAGAGACCTTCGGGCTGAGGGCCAGAGAGAGGTTCACACAGAAGAGGAGAGGGCAGGGCGACCCTGCAGGCAGAGCTGGGCTGATGCGGCTGCAAGCCAGGCAGTGCTGGCTGCTGCTCCGAGCTGAGCTGGAAGAGGTGGGGACCAGAGTCTGCCCTGGAGTCTTGGACGGAGCTCAGCCCTGCCACACCTCGAGTTCGTCACCCTTGTTGTGGCCTCCAGGCCTGAGCTAAGTGTGTGCTGCTTTGCACTCTGCATTTGTGGTTGTTTGTGGCAGCAGCCGTGTGTAGGAAGCTTGTTAATGCACAGTACGGCGGAGACTGGACGATAGCGGAGACCTCACCGCTTAGACGCATTTCCACTTCCTCTCGCATCGGGTGTGCTCATCTCTTTGTCTCTCAGAGAAGAGGGCAGTAGATTGGCTTTCTGGATTTTGTAGACCGGAGTCCCAAACACCATTCTCAAGCAGCAAATACTCAGACCTGTTGCACAAGGAGGAGGTGGTAGACGGCACTCCCAGTCACCAACAGCCACCCATCTCCTTGAAGCCAGCGCAGCCACGCCCCGGGCTTTCCCTGGGGCAATGCGACAGGAAGTCCCCCAGCACCTTTGCCAGGACTGTGGAATGCAGGAGACCACTGTTCTCTTTTCCTGGGTCCGCGGCCATCAGCAGCCACCCTGTGAGGCTGCGAGCGGGGCCAGAGCAGAGAGGATCCGGTAGAAAACTCAGGCACCTGCAGCCGACGTGGCTCCGCCATTGCAGCAGGGTTAAGACTACCTCAGCCGATTGCTTGTCCCTACATCACTTCCCCAGTTAATTCTAGAAACTTCTCAGTCCTTTCTGCAATTGGAAGAAGCTCTGTCACTCTCCTTCCACCGTCTCTTTCCAAATATCCTTCCCTGGCCATGAGCCCTGCCCATGCTTGTTGCATGGGGAAGTGTCGTGTCTTAGCCTTGATCCACCTGCTGTTAACTCTTCCCTGGGGACCCCACCCCGGCCCGTCTCTGGGCATTGTGCTGCCAGCCTCCACCAGAGAACACTGCCTGGGGTGTGCATGTTCCGTGCAGGTCTGCAGGTCCACAGTGGCCCCCTCAGCTCCTTGCACCCCTCTACCCCTCTGTCCACAGCTGGGCTTTCTGCCCTGTGCGTCTAATTTCCTCTCCACTCTAGCCACACACATCTCCTCCCCACCAGGGCATTGCACACTGTTAGTTCCAGTGCTGTATTGTGGATGACATTTGCTTATCGTGTTGTGTTTAATCATCATAATTAAAGACCACCTATCACTGGTGGTATTTCAGATTTTGTTTGAAAGATCAGGTAAAGATGCCCTCATTGAACAGTTACTATTTTTGTGGAGGGGTGGAAAAGCAGGCAGAGCTGGTGAATGGCTCAAACCCTTCCTGGACTGAGCCATTATCAGCCTTGTGTTTAGTGGCCTCTCACTCTGTGTGATCACAGCACACAGAGACACGATTCCTCAGAGCTGCCGCAAGTCACTGCTATGCTTAATTTATTCTGAATCTGGGTCTCTATTTATGTATCCAAATGACAAATACTAAACACAGGCAAGGAAAAAAAATCTGTGTTCAATAAATTGAAATATGATTTGTTACATACCTTGTGGAGCTTAGTGGCCTTTAGCCAAAGAGTCTATTTTTGATTGAACAAAGGGCTTAATTATTATAACCAAGACCGTTTCAACATTATCTTCTCTTTGAAATATTAGTTAAATCTTTCAGTCCAAGTAATTACTTATTTGTAAAAAAATGGCAACCTTTGAGGCTTGCATTAAAGATGATAAAAATTAGCCATCTAAAACCATTTCAATTTTATGAAAAATAAAGCTGAGTGCCATGTTTCAGCTTGAAAGCTCTGATGATCTTCAGGGGAAATTAGTGATGTTGCTAATAGTGGTTCCCATTTATAAAGCTCCAGAGAGAGGCAATCAGAGAGGGGAAAACAAGATAAATAATCCTTAAAATGGAACAATTAAATAAAGATCAGTCGTGACAAAATCAGAAGATAACGTCTCAGACTTGGGAAGGCGATGCGTCCTTTCTGTTAATTAGAGATAATCTACATTTTATGAGCTGTAACAGCGCACCAGGCAGGGCTGTGTTTTCTGTTGATAGTAGATGGATGTGTTTTCAGATGGACTTCTACTGAACAGGCAAGGGGGCTAAGGTGGTCATTTCTCATTTCTCCAGGTAAAACTTCAATAATCTCTGGCTCTCCATCATTTTCTTTTTCAAAATTAAACTACATATATAAACCATGAGTATCAAAACTCAGACTGGGGCAGTGTGTATCTATATATTTCATTTGGTGCAGATATTAAAATACCTGCTTATTTACACATCCAGCTGAGTGTAGATGTGAAATGAAAGAGCCACCGAGTTTTCTCTCTGTGCACTTACATTCTGCTTCGTGATGCTCACGCCTGTATTTCGGAAATTATGAATTGAATATTATATATTGTGAATTTAACAGATGTTGAATGTGTAGCTGTTATCTCATTTACATACACAGATTAGAATGTTTCACTTTGTAATGCACTGGCTTGATCTCTTAATTTTGACGATCCGAAACTGTTTTTATTAGATTTACAAGAAAAATAGTCAATTATTTAATAAAGAAATTCGCCCACATAATGCGCATCTATTCATATGCTGAATAAATTTAAAGTGTATATATTGCTTCATTCTCTGTCCCGTTACAGAGTTGGGATGATAATGTTGGAGCGTTCTTGATTCATATTGCTTTAAAATTCATGCAAATAGGCATAAATACTGGGTTTGCACTTTTGTTTAGCATTTCCATGCATATTTATTTCCACATAAGTAAATATTTCTCACTTTGAAATTCTGTTTCTTCTTTCTGAGGAGTTAACAGGCCAGGAAATCAAACTGTAAGCGAAATAAATCCCCCGACTCTGCCACATTTCCTTCCCTGGGAATAAGTAGCCGTGGTGTAGAGTCACCCTTCCTGGGAACACATAGCCGTGGTGTAGCATCACCCTTCCTGGGAACACATAGCCGTGGTGTAGCGTCATCTTGAGAACACCTAGTCGTGGTGTAGCGTCACCCTTCCTGGGAACACGTAGTCGTGGTGTAGCGTCACGCTTCCTGGGAACACGTAGCCGTGGTGTAGCATCATCTTGGGAACACATAGGCGTGGTGTAGTGTCACCCTTCCTGGGAACACATAGCCGTGGTGTAGCGTCACCCTTCCTGGGAACACGTAGCCGTGGTGTAGTGTCACCCTTCCTGGGAACACGTAGCCGTGGTGTAGCGTCACCCTTCCTGGGAACACATAGCCGTGTTGTAGCATCACCCTTCCTGGGAACACATAGCCGTGGTGTAGCGTCACCCTTCCTGGGAACACATAGGCGTGGTGTAGCGTCACCCTTCCTGGGAACACATAGGCGTGGTGTAGCGTCACCCTTCCTGGGAACACGTAGCCGTGGTGTAGCGTCACCCTTCCTGGGAACGCGTAGCCGTGGTGTAGCGTCATCTTGAGAACACATAGCCATGGTGTAGCGTCACCCTTCCTGGGAACACATAGGCGTGGTGTAGCGTCACCCTTCCTGGGAACACATAGGCGTGGTGTAGCGTCACCCTTCCTGGGAACACATAGGCGTGGTGTAGCGTCACCCTTCCTGGGAACACATAGGCGTGGTGTAGCGTCACCCTTCCTGGGAACACATAGGCGTGGTGTAGCGTCACCCTTCCTGGGAACACGTAGCCGTGGTGTAGCGTCACCCTTCCTGGGAACGCGTAGCCGTGGTGTAGCGTCACCCTTCCTGGGAACACATAGCCGTGGTGTAGCGTCATCTTGGGAACACATAGCCGTGGTGTAGCGTCACCCTTCCTGGGAACACATAGCCGTGGTGTAGCGTCATCTTGGGAACACATAGCCGTGGTGTAGCGTCACCCTTCCTGGGAACACGTAGTCATGGTGTAGCATCACCCTTCCTGGGAACACATAGTCGTGGTGTAGTGTCACCCTTCCTGGGAACACATAGCCGTGGTGTAGCGTCACCCTTCCTGGGAACACGTAGTCATGGTGTAGCGTCACCCTTCCTGCTCCGGGGTGGAACAGCCAGCTCTGGAACCACAGGCTGCACGCACCTGCTCTGCAGAGGGTTCCTGCTGCTCCACCTCTCCGGGGACTGCCTCCTCCCTGCATGGCGCCTCCTCCCTGCGTGGCGCCTCCACCCTGCTCCTTCCCTTCTACGGGGTCTTGGTGACACACACTCCAACTCTGTCATTCCTGTTCCCCCAGTGCCTGTGTTCTGCACATGCCCCAAGCCTTGCAGATAGAAGGAATGTTTCCAAGTGTGAGAGCTCTCCCAAACAGCCTTGGGTGGCGTGGCCCCACAGAAGCCGGGACCGTATCTACCATATCTACCCACCCTCCCTCCATCTTCCACCCCCCCCCACCCTCTCCAGGTGTAACGTCAATCATCTCTTCGCTTCTTCGCTCTATTTAAAAGAACGTGCACCAAATCCTCTCAAGCAACACAAGCACTCATTTGTGAATCTGCCCTGTATTAGAATATTTTCCTTCTTGGTCCTACTGAGGCTGTGGCTAAAATATCTGGACAGTCTGTCCCTTAGTCCCTCCTGATCCCTAAGTAGGCTGTTTTCTGTCTTGTTCTAAGGGGCTCTTTCCTTGTCATCTTTGCTGTTTTTAAAGCCATCATTCCAGAGCTCCCTTGCTGCTGCCAGAGAAGCACGAAGCCCTCTTGGACACAGGATGGCTGCAAAGATGGGGCAGGACTGATGGGTGCCTTACGCCAGCCGTCACTTCCTAACTTCACTTTGGAGAATCCTCAGTCACAGGCCTTTCAGATTGTCGAATGGTCAGATTCTGTTTTTATTTGTTTATTTATTTTTAAAGACTTATTTATTTATTTGAAAGTCAGAGTTACACACAGAGAAAAGGAAAGGCAGAGAGAGAGAGAGAAGGAGGGAGGGAGGAAGGGAGGGGTCTTCCATTCACTGGTTCACTCCCCAATTAACCACAATGGCCAGAGCTACGCTGATCCAAAGCCAGGAGCCAGGAGCTTCTTCCAGGTCTCCCACATGGGTACAGGGACCCAAGCACTTAGGCCATCTTCTACTGCTTTCCCAGGCCACAGCAGAGAGCTGGATTGGAAGTGGAGCAGCCGGGACTCAAACTGGCGCCCTTATGGGATTCTGGCACTACAGGCTTTACCTGCTACACCACAGCGCCGGCCCCTGTTTATTTATTTTACACTGTATTTATCTGTATTTATTTGATTCATGACAGAGAAAGTGGGAGATATGGAAAATGATCTTCCATCTACTGGCTCACTTCCCATATGGCAGCAACATCCCGGGGCTGGGCTGGGCCCAAGCTGGAACCTGGAACTCCATCCGGGTCTCCCACATGGATGGCAAGGGCCCAAGCCCTGGAGGCATCAGCCACAGCCTTGGAGGTGTAGACAGTTGGATCAGGAATGGAGCAGCAGGAAAATCACTTGTATTCCACATGTGTGACACTTCCTGACCCATTGAATTCATTTTTTAATAAATAAATTTTAAACAGTTTATGAAAATACAGTACACGTGCACCAAGAAATTCACTCAGTTGTTGGGCTCAGTGCGGTTTTTAGCCATCTGATCACACTCACAGCAGCACCTGAATTAAGAACAAAGCATTGCTAGTGTCCTAAGAGTCCTTTTTAGTCCCCTCTCCTTCTTAGTAACATGAAATAAGAGTATGTTGTCACTTACATGGTGTGATTCAGTGAAGCCGTTGTTGTAACTATCTACCAAATGATCTGACGTATAATTTTTTTAAAATTATTTATTTATTTGAGAGGCAGGGGCACAGAGAGAGAGAGAGAGAGAGAGGTCTGCCATCCGTTGGTTCTTTCCCCAAATGGCCACAGCAGCTGGAGTTGTGCCAATTTGAAGCCAGGAGCCAGGAGATTCTTCCAGGTCTGCAACACGAATACAGGAGCCCAAGCACTTGGGCCATCTTCTTCTGCTTTCCCAGGCCATAGCAAAGAGCTGGATCAGAAATGGAGCAGCCGGGACTCAAACTGGCACCCATATGGGATGCCAGCACTGCAGGAGGTGACTTTACCTGCCACACCACAGCACTGGCCCCGACTTCATTTTCTTGGAATGTGTTCCCAGAAGTGGGCTGGCTGGGTCGTGTGGTAGATCTATGTTCAGATTTCTAAGGAGCCTCCATACTGTCTTCCTTCATGGTTGTACCAGGATGTATGCCCACCAACAGTGGATTAGTTTCTTTTCTCCACACACTCATTAGCATTTGATGTTTTCTGATTTTTGGATGATAGCCGTTCTAACTCGTGGAGGGTGAACCCTCATGGTTTTTATTCGCATTTCGCTGATGGCTAGAGATCCTGAACATTTTCTCATGTGTGTGTTGGCCGTTTGTATTTCATCCTTTGGAAAACGTCTGCTCCGAATCTTTGAATTGCTATACTGGATCGTGTGTTGACTTTCTTGAGCTCTATATATTCTGGATATTAATCTTTGATCAGACGCATAGTTTGCAAATATTTTGTCCAATCCTGTTGGGATCCTCTTGTTCTGTTAATTGTCTCCACTGCTGTGCAGAAGTGTCTCAGGCTGATGGAAATTCCGTCGTCTGTCTTTGCTTTTGTCGACTGCTATAGAGGTCTAATCAAGAAGTCTTTTCCTAGGCTGGGGTCTTAGTGCTTTCTCTTTGGTTTTCTTCTAGTAGTTTGATGGTTTCAGGTGCTAGGTTTAGATCATTGTTCCAGTGTGAGTTGGGTTTTGTATAAAGTAGGTCTTGTTTCATGCTTCTGCATGTGGAAATCCAGTTTTCCCAACACCATTTGTCGAAGAGACTGTCCTTTCTTCAGGGAGTGGATTTAGCTCGTCTGTCAAAGGTTAGTTGGTTGTAGATGTGGGGAGTAATTTCGGGGGTTTCTTTTCTGTTCCATTGGCCCATGTGACTCTTGTGCCAGTACCAGGCTGTTCTGGTTTTCACTGCCTGCAGTGTGCACCTTGAAATCTGGTAGTGGGATGCCTCTGGCTTGTTGTTGTTGTTCAAGTTTGCTTTGGCTATTCAGGGTCTCTTGCATTTCTCTATGAATTTGAGGATTGTTTTTCCTAGATCTGAGAAGGATGTCCTTGGTATTTTGATTGGAATTACATTGAATCTGTAAGTTGAGGTGGTACGAAGTTCTAATGATATTAATTCTTTGAATCCACACACATGGAAAATTTTTCCATTCTTTTGGTCTTTTATTTCATTTTTTAGTGTTTTGTACTTTTAATTGTAGAGATTTTTCACATTCTTGGTTGAATTTATCCCGATGTATGTAATTTTTTTGTAACTTTTGTGAATGGTGCTGATCTTACAAGTTGTGTCTCAGCCAGAGCACTGTTGTGGTATGAGAATGCTTTTGATTTCTCTGTGTTGACTTTATATCTGCAACTTTGCTGAATTCTCTTTGGAGTTGTGGTAGTCTGTGAGTGGAGTCTTTTGGTTCCCCTATATACAAAATCCTGTCAGGGTCATTTGACTTCCTCCTTTCCAATTTATATCCCTTTGATTCAGTTTTCCTACTTAAGGCCCTGGCCAAAACTTCCAGATCTGTACTGAATAATAAGAGTGAGACTGGGGGCAGGCGCCGCGGCTCACTAGGCTAATCCTCTGCCTTGTGGCGTCGGCACCCCGGGTTCTATCCCGGTCGAGGCGCTGGATTCTGTCCCGGTTGCCCCTCTTCCAGGCCAGCTCTCTGCTGTGGCCAGGGAGTGCAGTGGAGGATGGCCCAAGTGCTTGGGCCCTGCACCCCACGGGAGACCAGGGTAAGTACCTGGCTCCTGTCATCGGATCAGCGCGGTGCGCCGGCCACATTGCGCTGGCTGCAGTGGCCATTGGAGGGTGAACCGACTGCAAAAGGAAGACCTTTCTCTCTGTCTCTCTCTCTCACTTTTTTTGCCTGTCAAAAAAAAAAAAAAAAAAAGTAAGACTGGGTATCCTCATAGAGTTCTGGATCTTAGTGAAAATACTGCAGCTTTTCCCCATTCAGTACGATGCTGGCTGTGGGTCTGTTTACCCAATTTTAAATTTTTTTTTATCATAAAAGGATGTTGTTTTAACAAATGTTTCTCTGCATATATTGAGATAATTGCATGATTGCATGATTTTTATCTTTCATTTTATTGATGTAATGTATCACATCTATTGATTTTCATATGTTGAACCATCCTGCATCCCTGGGATAAATCCCACGTGGTCTGCATGCGTGATATTTTTGATGGGTGATTGAATTCAATGTGCTAGTATTTTGTTGAGGATTTTTGCATCTATGTTTATGAGGAATACTGTTCTGTTGTTCTCTTTCTTTGCGGTGTCTTGATTTGGAATTAAGGTAATACTGGTCTCATAGAACGAGTTTGGAAAAGTTCTTTCCCTTTCACTTGTTTGGATTAGTTTAAGAAGCACTGGGGGTGGTGGGGTGGGGAGGCTGGCACTTCGGTACATAAGGCACTGCCTGCAAGCCCACATCCCACGTGGGCGCCAGTATGAGTCCCGGCTGCTCCACTTCCAGTGCAGCTCCCTGCTGTGGCCTGGGAGAGCAGCAGAGGACGGCCACAGTGCTGGGGCCCCTGCAACCCTGTGGGCGACCTGGAAGAAGCTCCTGGCTCCTGGCTCAGGACTGGTCCAGATCCAGCCACTGTGGCCATTTGGCGAGTGAACCAGCAAATGGAAGATCTTTATCTCTGTCCTCTCTTTTTCTGTGACTGTCTTTTGAATAAATAATTTTTTATAAGAAGAATTGGGATTTGTTCTTCTTTAAAAGTCTGGTAGAATTCAGGGGATTCCAATTCAATCCCATCAAGGTGGCATGTACCAATGCCATCTCACTATTCCAAGTGATCAATTTCAGTTCACAATTGATCATAATAAAAGGACTAAGAGTCAAAGGGAGCACATAAACAAGTCTAGTACCTGCTAACACTAACTGATAGAATAAATAAAGGGGAGAGTGATCCAATATGGGAAGTGAGATACTCAGCAGACTCATAGAATGGCAGATGTCCTAAATAGCACTCTGGCCTCAGAATCAGCCCTAAAGGCATTTGGATCTGGCTGAAAAGCCCATGAGAGTATTTCAGGCATGGAAAGCCAAGACACTCTGGCAAAAAGATCTCTGTGAGTGAGATCCCAGTGGAAAGAACAGGTCTTCAAAGAAGGAGGTACCTTTCTCTGAAGGGAGGAGAGAACCTCCACTTTGACTATGACCTTGTCTAAACAAGATAAGAGTCAGAGAACTCAGAGGGCTTCCATAGCCTTGGAAACTCATGACTGGAGCATAGGGAGATTACTGATGCCATAGACAGGAGTGTCAATTGGTAAAGTCAACAACAGGAGTCACTGTGCACTTACTCCGCATGTAGGATCTCTGTCCTTAATGTGCTGTACATTGAGATTTAATGCTATAACGAGTACTCAAACAATATATTTCACTTTGTGTTTCTATGGGGGTGCAAACTGTTGAAATCTTTACTTAATGCATACTAAACTGATCTTCTGTAAAAAAAAAAAAAAAAGAAATTATCAATTCCCAACTTGACTCTCACTGGGATTAAACATGACAATAGGTCTGATCTGATTTCATCATCATTTAAAAAAATCATCTATTATTTTTCACTTTATGTTTCTGTGTGGGAGCAAACTGTTGAAATCCTTACTTAATGTATACTAAGCTGATCTTCTGTATATTAAGATAATTGAAAATGAATCTTGATGTGAATGGAAGGGGAGAGGGAGTGGGAAAGTGGAGGGTTGCGGGTAGGAGGGACGGTATGGGGGGGAAGCCATTGTAATCCATAAGTCGTACTTTGGAAATTTATATTCATTAAATAAAAGTTAAAAAAAAGAAAAAAGTCTGGTAGAATTCAGCAGTGAGGCTGTCAGGTCCCGGACTTTCCTTTGTTGTGAGACCTGTACTGATTCAATCTCATCTTGGTCTTTTTTCTATTCAGGTTTTCTACATCTTTGTGCTTCAAATTTGGTAAATTATACATGTCCAGAAATCTATCCATTTCTTCTAGATTTTCTATTTTTTGTTAGTAGTAATTCCTAATTACTGTTTGTATTTGCATGGTACCATTTATAATATCTCCTTTTTTCATCTTTTATTTTATTAATTGGGGTCTTCTCCCCCTTTCTTTTATGTTAGCTGGGTCAATGGTTTTTCAATTCTGTTTATATATATATATATATATTATATATATATTTTTTTTTTAAAAAAACAGCTCTTCATTTCACGTCTGTGTATTTTTAAAATTTCTGTTGTATTGATTTTATCTCTACTTTCTTTACCACCACAAATTTGGGGTTTGGTTTGTTCCAATTTTTCTAGGTCCTTTAGACGCATTTTTAGATCACTTATTTGATACCTTTCCAAGTTTGCGAGGTAGGCACTAATTGCTATGGAGTTACTCTTAACACTGCTGTTGCTGTATCCCATGTTTGGTTGTAGTGTCATGTTTATTCACTTCAAGGACAGTCTGATTTCCTTTTTTCTATGAACCACTGTTCTTTCAGGAGCATGTTGTTCGTCCCCATCTGTTTGCATGTTTTCTGGAGGCTTTGTTTTTGTTTGGTTTTTGTTTTGTTTTTGTTTTTGTTTTGTTTTTTGTTGTTGTTGATTTCTAGCATCATTCTATTGTAGTCCAAGAAGATACATTCATGATTTCAATTTTTTGAACTTGTTATAACTTGTTTTATGGCCTAGTAAATGATGTATTATAGAGAATGTTCCAATGCACTGATTAAAAGAATGTATATGCTGCAGCTGTGGGATATAAGGTTCTATAGATATTTCTAAGTTCCATTTGGTGTATAGTGTGGATCAGTTCTCTTGTTTCTTTGTTGGTTTTTTGTCTGATTGATCTTTCCATTGATAAAGTGCAATATTGAAGTCCCCCATTTTTATTGTATTGGAGTTTATGACTCCTTTTAGATCCATCAATATTTGTCTTATAAAACTGGGTGTCCTGGCATTGGGTGTCCTGGCATTGGGTGTCCTGGCATTGGGTGCCCTGGCATTGGGTGTCCTGGCATTGGGTGCCCTGGCATTGGGTGCCCTGGCATTGGGTGCCCTGGCATTGGGTGTCCTGGCATTGGGTGCCCTGGCATTGGGTGCCCTGGCATTGGGTGTCCTGGCATTGGGTGCCCTGGCATTGGGTGCCCTGGCATTGGGCACTGATCGCTTCATCATTACAATATGATATTACTTGTCTTTTTTAAGAGTTTTTGTCTTAAAGTCTGTTTTGTGACTTGAGTGTAGCTCTTCCTGCTCATTTTTGATTGCTTGCATAGAATATCTTTTTCCATCCTTTCACAGTGTCATTGTGTCTTTATTAGTTAAGCGTGTTTTTGTGGGCAGCATTTAGATTTTTTTTAGTTCATTCAACCAGTCTGTGTTTTTTAACTGGAAGTTTTAGTCCATTTACATGCAAGGTTATTATTGGTAAGTGATGACTTGAACTTTGTTTTTCCATAAGTATTCCTTTTGTTTGTTTTGAATTTCCCTTTTTCTTTTACTGGGAGGGTTTCTGCCTTCCAATTCTTCCATGATGATAATCTTTGTGTGCAGTACATCCTTAAGTATCATTTGTAAGCGTTGCTGGGTGGTGACAAATTCTGTTCATGTTTGCTTGTCTTGGAAGGGCTTCATTTCACTTTTGTTTATCAATGAGAGCTTCGCTTGTTAAGGAATTCTGGGTTGGAAGCCTCCTAATCTTTTAAGAGTTGGACTGTATCTCACATTGTTTCCTGGCCTGTAGGGTTTCTGCTGGGAAGTGTGTTCTTTATTTGATAGCAGCTCCCTGAAGGTCGTCTGGCATTCCTCTCATGCCGATTGTAGAATATTCTCTTTATGTTTTACTTTTGAAAGTTTGCTTATGATGTATCTTGTGAAGATCTTCACTGATTACGCCAGTATGGGTTTCTGTGTGCTATCCATTTTTGTGCTATCCATATTTTGAATGTCCGTATCTTCCACCAACGTGGGAAAATAGTCTGCTATATTTCACTGAATAAGTTTTCTAAGCCCTTCTTCATTCTGTACTTTGAGGAATTCGTAAGACTTTTATATTTTGTAATTTGATAGTATTTCATAGATCCTGTTGTTTTCTTAATTTTTAGTGATTTTTTGGTCTGACTGAGATATTTCAGAAGGCCTGGCTTCCAAATCTGCTTTCTTCTGCCTCTCCTGGTCTCTTATTAAGGCTTTCTACTATATTTTTATCTGACTTATTGAATACTCCATCCATTTTTCATATTTCTCTTTGGTTTCTCTTTAATATCTCAATTTCTTTGCAGAATTTCTTGTCCATGTCATGTAACTATTTCCTTATTTCATTTAGTTGTTTCTCCTTGTGTTGGAGTAACCTTACCGTCAGCCTTTTGAATTCCTTTCCAGGCATTTCTTCAGCATCCCCTTCTTCACAGTCACTATCAATGTATTCTTCTGCTCCTTTCTGGGCCTGCCTTGTTCCTATTTTTACATTGCTTTTTAGACACTGGGAGGCCACTTGCTAACTATGTCCTGCAGGAGGGTTTATTTATTTATTTATTTTTGGGTTGAAAGCTTTATTCTTGGAAATCTGCCTCTGTGGCTTGGTGGAGTGCCCGAGGCTTACATTCGTGTTCCAAGGGTGTATGCTGGGTGAGGTCAGAGAAGTCTGGGCACCTTTTGTAAGCAGTCAACAGCCTGGAGTGATGTCAAGTAAAGCAGGGGGAGGGAATGTCGTTACTGGCAATGGGTTCACAGTCCCCGCCTTTCTCTGTGCCAAGGTGCGTGACAATCAGCGGATTCACAGCCTAGGGAGAGCGCAGGGCACCACCCAGGCATATGCACCATGCAGAGCACCAACCCACTCCACAGCGGGTACGAGCCCTTTCCCCATTGTGCAGACAGCTTCGAGTTTCTGCAGAGTGGGCACATGCCACAGCTTGGATCCTCTCCTCTGCCTAGCGTGTGCCCGGGCCCCTGCAGTCACAGGTGCAGGGTTCCTACTTTCTGCCCTGTGAAATGCCCCTTCCCCTGCACAAGCCACCTGGTCTGCCCTGAGTCAGGACACAAACAGCTGTGGCTCCACGGCACAGAGTCTGGTGCTTTGGTTGGGGGAGAGGAGGGAAGCATCGTGGCTCTCTTCACAGAGCAGAGTAGTTGCCCGTCCTCCCAGCAGCTCCCCAGGCCATACCTAAAGCCAGCAGGGACCATGCAATCTGCTCAGTGAAAGCTGACAGTGGTGGGGGCTGCAGGGGCTTCCTCGCACCTTGCCCTGGGAAGATGGTGCTCCCCAGCCAGGCGCCGGCCATGTGTTTGCAAGAGCTGTTGGTGGCGCCTGGTTGGCAGCTGTCTGTCTTCCTCTCTAGCCCTTCCATGGAGTCTCTGTTCTCTCTGTTTGTTCTCCAGTGCAGATTTCTCTTGATCAGACCCCCGGGAACATGGTGCTTCCTTTGTCTGGTGTGTACCTGTAGCTGAGGTCCGTGCAGCTTCTCCTCTCTCAGCCGTCTCGGGGCTCGCCGTGAGTCTGTGTCTGAGACTAGCATCCTCGGGTTTGGTGAAGCTGCTCCTCACTGCCAGTGTTCTTCACGTGGTCCCCCTCCTGACTGCGTGAGCAGGTCGAGTGTGACAGCAGACAGGCAGCCTGTGTTCGCAGAGCTAAGGCTTCCTGAGCGATGCATCATGGCGGCTCCACACCTGAGCAGGTGTGCGGTGCACTGCCTGCCGGCTCAGGACTGCCCTGTGTCTACACTGACCACCGTCCGGCGGGTGGAGTGAGATGGTGGCTGTTACTGCTCACTGCTGTGCTCACATACTTCAGGCACTCAGTAAATGACATGTGTGTGTACCTATGTGAACATTTACACAAATTCACATGGATATCTACGTGTGATTTTAAAAACTGAAAAGTGATAGTCACCACAAAATTATAGTCTGTGGAATATTAGGTCCTTGTAACCTACCTGGAAAAAATAAGACTGTTTCCGCTGTGGGAAACAGTGTGTGTGTGTCACTGGGGGAAGAAGCTGAAGTTCGAGAGGCTGGGTGACTGCATCAAAGCCTGGAACTAGAATGGGGTGAGCATTTGGTCTAGGGGTGAGGTGGCTGCTGGGGGACCCCATCCCACACGGCAGTGCCTGGATTCATGTCCCAGCTCCACTTCTGATTCCAGCTTCCTGCGAACGCTCACGCTGGGAGGCAGCAGGTGATGCTCAGGTCCTTGGGTCTCTACCACGCTCGTGAGAGACCCATATGGAGTTCCTGTCTCTTGGTTTCAGCTTAGCCAAGCCCCGGCTGTTGTGGGCATTTGCGAGTAAAGCAGCAGACGGAAGATGTCTCTCTGTCCCTCTGCCTTTCAAATAAATAGAATAGGCGAATAAGACTGTAGTTAATAAATGGAGAATTTGTGCTCTGCAGTGGGGACTGACGAATTCCTGTCTACCGGCCAAAGGCAAGCAGCCACCTGCTCTGTAATGAGCTCTCTTGGAACACACGCCGGGTTGGCATTGTCTGTGGCTGCCTCTGGGCTCCTGTGGCAGAGCCCGGCAGCTGCTGCAGACAGAATGCCCCACAAAGCCCACGTATGCACCGTTGGAGCCTTAGCAAAAGTTTTGCCAGGCTCTGGTCCAGGGGCACCAGTGTGGGGAGGAGCTGTAGTGGACAGATGTTGTCTTAAGCTTCACCCGACCAGTGTGCAAGACCAAGCGATTCAACCCCCGTGGGCCTGAGGTTCTCATGCATGAGGCCTGCGTTTGTCCTGGGCTGCCCTCTGTGGGTGCACCTGCAGGCTCAGCAGGAACCCGAGTGCTGTGTCCTCAGGAACCAAGCTCGGCCCTGAATACGAGAGCTTAGAGCAGGGTTTCCCTGCTGGCCTATTTCTTCCAAGTTCTCTTGGGTACCAATATGATATGGAGGATGCTCCCCAACACAGCCATTCTTTAGCCCAACATCCCATTAAGCTTGAGTCACAGCCTTCCCTCTCTGTGTCTGTACCCTTTGTTGAAGACTCCACACCAGTCACAGGGTTAAGTGATCATACAATACATTGTGGCAAAGTCAAGGCAATCCCAAGTCGAAGAGTGAAAGAGATTGACTGGCTCACTGCTTAGACCAGGTAATAACCCAGTGATGTGTAGTTTGCATCCAAAGGGGAAAAGTCCTCGAGATTCGAAGGTTCCATGTACCCTTGCAGTAATTCTGCTGTGGAAGATTTACTATTCTGCCGCCTTCATTTTTTTCTGGGCAAATGGGATTGCATGTTGCATGCTTGATTTAAGGCTATTTAAAATTCTCTGAATTTGGGACTCTCTCCCCTTCCTTCACGATTCATTATACATAAATTTACACAGAATCAAGAGCAGGTGCAAATCGATGTAGGTCATTTGTTTCTTTGAAATCAAATAAAACCCCTCTTTCACAGAACTTTAGATAAACAAAAGACACCTGCTTGTGATGGTTTTTGCCTGCCTGCCAAACTGGAAAAGAAAAATTGAGTCCTGAGCCATCATTTCCCGACAGCGTGACCTGAGCCGAGTTACTCTCTTCCTCCCCAAATCCTTATGTGTAAAACGGAGATGAAAGTAGTAACTTCAATGTGTGCCTGTGAGATTCCATAAATAATGTCTTCAAGGCATTTAACACGACGTCTAGCACAGAGCACGTGCTCAACAGTTTTAGGCCAGGACACGCTTTCTGGGCTCTTGAAGACGTGCAGTTGCTGCATGACAAAAGCAGTCTCTCTTTTCATATAGAATGGACCAGACAAGGTACCCTTGGTTGATCAGGAAGATTAAGGGGCGAGACCATTGTTTACTTTTGCAGCCCACAAAGCCACATGAAATGACCTTGACCTTAGCCTCACCTTTCCTGCCAGCAACAGACATTTGCCTTCTGTGTCTTTGCTGAGTAAATGCCTGAAGGAGTCAAGTGCAGAGTAGCCGAAAACGGACCCGTTTATATAATTTATCAAGAATCCCCCAAACCCTTTAACTGGGAGCTTCCTCACCTGGGGTTCCATGGAGCCCTCTCTGGGAACCCACAACGCTGCTCACGTTCTGTGTAACATGCTCTGTTGACGTTTGTTTTCTGGGGAGAAGTTCAATGGCTTTAATGAGATTCTCACTGTGGGCTTTGATCTGGAGATCAAAGGTAAAATTCTAAGCAGTTCCAAGGGCTCGGAAACATTTTATAATTTGGGAGATTTACAGCCATAGCCAAGAATGCCACACCTTGCCATAGTTAAAACATTTTTCCCAGCTACAACTAATGCAACAGTACTTAGGGTGTGTAAAAGACAACAAGACTGATTAGTGAAATAAATCATTGCATGTTTATGGCACTGAGGAGCCAGCTATGTGTGTTCAAGTGACACTGTATGGAAGGAAATTCCACCTGTTAGAATTAATAGAAATTCACAATAGGTGCTTAACAAACCAGGTAGTAAAACACCATCAGAAGCAGCCCCGTAGAAGCCGATGCTGAATTCCACAGAGAAAGCTGCGCACGTGATTTAACGATGGTGTGTTCTGTCCCAGTAACCGCTGCCCCCCCTGCACGGAGCAGCCGTGGCATTGGAAGTCCTGGTCCATGACTTCCCTGGGCTGACAGTGTGCTTGTGTTTGCTGTGAAAGGATCCTTGCTTTCTGTCCTGCTGACTGAGGGTATGGGTGGGAGGGGTTGGGCAGGACCTGGAAGCCCCGTTTCCCCCACCACTCCTCCCCTGCGGCTGTAGTCCTAGGAGGTGACTGGGGTGCAGCCACCACCCTTCCCTGTGCAGTGGCAGCCCCAGGGCTCATCCTGACCTTGCCGTTAGTGATGGGAATGCCCAAGGTTGTTTTCTTAAGCGCTGACACAGGCAGAGGTGGGCATCTGGTCTAATGTGGTCTTATTCTTCAGCTCTGAGGGAGGGGTGTTTGACCCCTCTCTGCCCGTCTTTCCTGCCTCCCACTCCCTCCTGGGAAACTGTATGCTGCTAAGGAGAAGTCGCCTTCTCTGGGTCCCTCTGGTATCCTGCAGCGTTGGGTGTGGGTGGTGCAGGCTTTTGTCAGCTGCCAGAAAGGAAAGCTCATGGCTGCATATGAAGAAAGACTGGAACTCTTCCCTTTGACTTGTCCTTTGGCTAAACAAGAATACCCCCCATCATCCTGCAACTAGCCCGCTGCTGGGCTCTTCCCCAGTTCATTCTGTCACTGAAGGATCTGCTCTCTGAGATCTCGAAACATCTGGGCCGGCGCCACGGCTCACTAGGCTAATCCTCCACTTGCGGCACCGGCACACCGGGTTCTAGTCCCGGTCAGGGCACCGGCGCGGCGGCCATTGGAGGGTGAACCAACGGCAAAGGAAGACCTTTCTCTCTGTCTCTCTCTCTCTCACTGTCCACTCTGCCTGTCAAAAAAAAAAATATTTGGAAAACTACCTCTCACTGTTGTAATTTACGTGCGAGGGAGTGGGAGAGTTGTAAGTACTTGGTATTTGCTTATCCAGCTTGGGAGGCCCAGAGGCAGCACCTGTTCTAAAGCTGCCTAAGGAGCCTTCTTTTTACTAAACCTGATACCAGAAAAATTGAGCCAGTTCATCAGAGATGAGACTGGATGCAAGGCAATAGGTTATTCGAGAGTTGAGCCGTTTGGGGGTGAAAAACGGACATTTTCAAGGTCAGAAGTGCTTTCCCACTTGCGAGTTGGAGGCGCAAGGTTGGAGTTTGAGTGGGGGTGGAGGAAGCCAGGGCAGGGCTTGAGCTCTGGTCCTGGTCTTGGGTCCAAGGCTTGCGAGGGTGCAACCCTGTCTGTGGCTCCCGGGGAGGTGTGTGTGTGTGTGTGTGTGTGTGTGTTTAAGATTTATTTATTTGAAAGGCAGAGTTACAGAGAGGCAGAGGTCTTCCATCTGCTGGTTCAGTCCCCCAGTGGCCGCAATGGCCAGAGCTGTGCCCAGCTGAAGCCAGGAACTTCCTCCAAGTCTACCACACGGGTGCAGGGGCTCAAGGACTTGGATCATCTGCTGCTGCTGTCCCAGGCCATAGCAGAGAGCTGGATCAGAAGTGGGGCAGCTGGGATTCGAAGTGGCACCCATATGGGGCACGGATGGTGCAGGAGACGGCTTTACCTGCTACACCATAGCACCGGGCCCTTGGTGGGTTCTTCTGATCTGAGTCTCCCACTGTCATTAGTCCCTGGCATTCTTAAGCAAATATTCCTTCTCTGTTTAGACGTAGCTCTGATTAGTTGCAAGGTCAGCAGTTAGATTTTTAAGAATCTGAATGTGAAAAAGGAAAAAAAAATGTATTAATTAAGGTTACAGAGCTGTATTTGGAAACATTAACAGCAATTATTCCTCTCAACAGGACTTATTTTTGAAAATTCAGAGACCTTGGAGGGGAAGATTGTGTGATTAAACGTTTTAATTTATAGGCTAATGATTAAACATGATAGTATTGCAGGAGAAGAGGGCACGGTTGGTATCACAGACTCGAGCTTAGGTTGGCTAGATACAAGGGAGGCCAGGGCTGGGTCGGTGCTCGGTGAGTCTGGGTCTCGGGCAGCCCCACGTGCCAAGCAGACACCTGGTGGGAGAGCCGCCCCGACACAGCTGAAGAAACCCCCCATCACACTACGTGTGTTCTGTGAGTGCCGTGTGGCTGAGTCTGGTTTCCATTCTTGTTTTATTAATGATTTGTTTTGTTTCTTTGAAAGGCAGAGTTACAGAGAGAAAGATGGGGAGTCAGAGAGAGAGAGATTGATCCATCTTCCGTCCACTGGTTCCCCCCACAGGTGGCCACAACAGCTACCGCCAGGCCAGGCTGAGCCTGGAGCCAGGAACTCCATCCAGGTCTCCACTCACTTGAGCCTTCTGCGGCTTTCGCAGGTGCGTTAGCAGGGAGCTGCAGTGGAAGTGGAGCAGCAGGGCTGCGGCTCTGTCTGCTGTGCCACAGCGTTGGCCCTGTGGTTCTCATTCTTAGGGGAAGTCGAGTCCGTCTCCATGGTGGCTGATGTGCTCTGAGACCGAGTCAAGGCCGAGTGGCAGCAGGGACGCTCTCCGGCGCCTTGCTTAGAAGGACCAGGGGGCAGCCCCCGCACTGCCTGCAGTCCTGCTCCTGGTGCTTCCCGCACTACTGCTCACCAGGCGGCAGTCAGAGCTGCTGCAGCCACTTGGGCACGCAGGGAAGCAGACGGCGGAGAGGTGGAGCCGCTCTACCAGGCTGCGTCCTTGACTGCCTCTGGGCTGTTGTGTCCCAGAGATAATTGTCCACCTGCTTAAGTCGCTGTCTTTCCCCTACCTTCCCCCCCCCCCCCCTCCGCTCTTTGTTTCAGGAGCTGAAGCTGCGCTCATCTTAGGACAAAGTCCAAACACCAGAAAGCAATACCTGTATTAGAGTTCCTGAGAAAAACAGTACCAGTGGAATATACATATTTGAACCTAAGCATAAAGATACACATACACACATAGCTATATGGATGTTTTTATATTCAAAAGGGAAATGATAAACCCTTAAGCACACATACACACACACATATATATACATATATATACATGTGGAATGATTGATCAACCAATCAATTATAATGTGGCTATGGAGGCTGAGTAGCCCCATCGCCTGGCACCTGCAGGCTGCTGTCCTGCTGTCGTGGGCAGGTACAGTTTGATGGCCTACGAGCTGGAGGGCTCTGGGAGACTCTGGTCCAAGGCTGACTGGCTGAGAGTGGCAGTGTCAAGGCCAAGAAAAGATGGACGCCCCATTCAGACAGCCGGGCATGAGTAGATCCAAGGTCCCTCCAGCTGTTGGTTCTGTTCACACCCTCCGTGGCTTAGGGGAGGGTCATCCACACTGGGGAGAGCCACCGGACTTTCTCAGTCCCCGTCCAGTGCTGCTGTCCTGTAGGGCCACTCTGCAGATGTAAACACACAGAAGAACACTTAATCAGCTCACTCACATCCCATGGCCTACTCACGAGGCTAGACAAAATTAACCTTACAGCACCCATGGGAGAAAACAGAATGTTAGAAGGAAAGAGAAGGGGTTTTCAAATGTTCCTGGAAAATGTGTGTCATGAGAACTATGCCTGCATTTCAAAATTTGCCACCAAAATAAGCTATTTCTGAATTCCATTTTCCCATGAACTTAAAAATTGTACTTCATGTGAAAGGTGTACACACACACACACACACACACAAATCTTCTTTCTGTGGTTTATTCCCCAAATGCCCACAACACTGGGGTGGGCCAAGCTGAAGCAGGGAGCCTGAAACTGAACCCAGGTATCTGAGGTGGGTGGCAGGGACCCAAGTACTTGAGTCATCTGCTGCCTCCCAGGGTGCACAGCGGCAGGAAGCTGGGGTGGGGAGTGGAGCCAGGACACTCACCCAGGCGCAGTCTAACTTGGGATGTGCACACCCCAGCTGGCGTCTCAACTCCTCCACTGAATGCCTGCCCCATGAAGTTTTGTAGTGTACGTGTACAGTAAATGCAGTCAGTCGCGTTTGTATCTGAATGATGGCATTAGGCTTTTTGCTCTGTTTTTATTTATTTATTTTTTGGCAGTGGGAAATATTTTAAGTATTTTCTCTAAGGAAGTAGTCCACTGAGAACATCTTTAAAAAGATGTGTGTCATAAACCTGTTTTTTAACAAGGAGAAATTGGCATCTAACAGTTGGTGTCCGTTACATGGGTGACACGGAGCAGTGTGCTAGACCGGTGGCTTCCTCCCCACACTGTGGGGGGCTGGGTCCAAGGCCAGGTGTCGGCAACTTGGGGTTCTCCTGAGGCCTCTCTCCTTGGCTGGCCTACGGCGACCCTGCTGCTGTCTGTCTACGTGGCCCACCCACCCCTCACCTGGCAGCTCTGTAGCTTTCCTCCCTTCTCAGGACAGGAGCCACATGAGATTAAGGCCACCCCCTGGTCTCAGAGTACTTCAATCATGACTTTAAAGACCGTGTGTGCACACACAATCACGTGCCTGGGCACTGGGGGCTGAGGCTGCAGCATCGGAATTCAGGCAGAGAGGCTTAGTTCAGCCCCTGTCACCGGGCGTTAGGGGTCATGATGGAAGGACGTTTCGTACCATGGGGAGGGACGGTGCTAAGCCATAAAGTGCAAAAAAACTCAAGTTCAAAACGACTCACAGGGGCTGGAGTTGTGGTGCAGCGGTTAAGGCGTCGCTGGTGACAGCAGCATCCCACATCCAAGTCCGGGCTCCCCTGCTTCCAGTCCAGCTCCCTGCACATGTGTCTAGAAGGAAGCAGGTGATGGCCTCTGAACTTGGGTCCCTGACAACCACGTGGGAGACCCAGGTGCAGTTTCTGGATCCCGGCCACAGCCTGGCCCAGCCCCGGCTGTTGGAGCCGTGAGGGGAATGAGTTAGTGCATGAAGGACCTCTGTCTCTGTCTCTGTCTCTTCCTCTGTCTGTGTTACTCTGCCTTACAAATAAACAAATCTGAAAAACACAGAGTACAATCATTAAGTGTATATGAAGTAACGTATGTTGAACCAATCACCCCTAGTCTCTCCCAGTATTCAGACACTGAAAATTCTCAGCACTGATGAGAGCTGTAGAGCTGAAATCGGCTGGAGAACTCAGAGTGACACATACGTGGCCATTTTAGGAAGAGTAAATTTTCTATACTAAATGATGAAAAAGATGTTAGCATAAAATAAGCATGAAATTTATCCCCATCTTAAATGCACACCCACTTATTATTAACTGGCCATTGCTGATGGTGGGCTTATTGTATAGTTTTTTTTCTTGTTCCTATAGTTTTCAAACTTGATAATGAGTAATGAGTCAATGTTATCTTTATACTGAAAACCAGTGTTACTTTACAAGAAGACTCTTTCTGGCACGTCCATGTTGGGCAGGGCCACCGTTTAAGCATTCAGTAAGCACTTGCTGACCATCCAAGAGCTAGGCTGGGGGCCACCACCCCAGATACTGAGCAGAGACAGACTTTTTTCAGGGAGTATCCTTACTTCCTCACATCTCACCATGTAGTTGACAAGATGTGGACACAGGGACAAACAGGGACAGTTGCTCCCGTCTGTAAAGGTGTAGCTGACTTTGAACTTGGCCTTGAAGGACAAGTGGGGGTTTGCTTGGTGGGACAGAGTGGACGTGCCCTACCCAGCAGGGCAAGCCCCTGAGCTGAGGCTCAGCATGTGTTGGGGGTGGGTGAGCTTCACAGTGCGGCTTCGGGTTGGTACCTGGAGCAGGGCTTTGGCAGGGAGGAGGTGAGTAAGACAAGAAGTGTGGGCGTGCATTCTCATTCTGAGTGGTGTCACACCACGGCAAGCAGGCCGTGGAGCACTGACGTGTGAAAGAGTGGGGTAGGAGCAGAAACCCACCCCGGGGTCAGACGGGTGATGGCTCAGGGGAACCAGAGTGCCCTTTCCAGGTCTGACGGAAGCTGGGGGACTGGTGGTGCCATAGCCAAAGGGCGAGGTCAGGAAGAAGCAGAGGTTGGGGGACTCCATGACACCATGTGCCCCAGGCTCTCAACTCCCAACTCTGGCCCCTGGAACACCTTCTGCATGTGCCTTGAGACCCTGACCCCCACTGTGGCCTGGGCCACTGCACGCGTGCCATGTGGGCCCCAGAGCACTGCAAGCCCGCAGCCTGTGCCCTCACTGAGCTCTTCTCTGGGACTTCACCAATCCCTGGCACCCACCGGTTCCCTGCCACAGATCCCTGTAGCCCTCCTGGAGGGCAATGAGGAAGCCCTGTGTTGCAGGGAGAGGCAGAAAATCAGCTGTCACACACACACACACACACACACACACGGAAGACATCACCTCGGAAAGCCTTGAAAAACCCACTGTCTGAACTTGGCACAGTTCAGTCTAATCAAAGTGAACAAGAACCACACTGCCACTCAGTCTGCAATTCAAGGCAGTGAGCTCTTCCTGAGAATTACAGATCAGAGAGACCCAGAACTGAATTTCTGGCGGCCAGACTTAGGCGCAGCTCAGGACCTGTGAGTGAGAAGAGACCAGGTAGGAAACAGGCATCCGTGGCGGGGTGCTCCCGCCGTGGGCTGCTGTCGGCACAGAGCACACAAACGGCAGCAACACGAACCTGCACAAGCAGCTTCTGACCTCGGCTGCTGGTTCCAGGACCACTCTACAGTGCAGTCAGCTCCCTTGCAATAGGCGACCTCACGTCATCCTCACCGTGATCTGTGAGTTGAGTGTTGGGTCATTTAATCCTTTTATAGACTGTGGTCTAAGCACTCTCTCTCTCTCTCTCTCTCTCTCTCTCTCTCACACACACACACACACACACACTTGACCACAAGGTCGTTGGGGGGTCAGCACCATGGGAGTGAGCTCCCTTGGGGACAGGGCCATGCAGTTCCTCCTGCACCCAGTGCAGTATGTGGCTTGGGTGACAAACGATGAAAAAGGAGTGAATGGGCCGGCGCTGTGGCTCACAAGGCTAATCCTCCGCCTAGCGGCGCCGGCACACGGTGTTCTAGTCCTGGTCGGGGCGCCAGATTCTGTCCCAGTTGCCCCTCTTCCAGGCCAGCGAGTGCAGTGAAGGATGGCCCAAGTGCTTGGGCCCTGTACCCCATGGGAGACCAGGTTAAGTACCTGGCTCCTGCCATCGGATCAGCGAGGTGCGCCGGCCTCAGCGCGCCGGCCGCGGTGGCCATTGGAGGGTGAACCAACGGCAAAGGAAGACCTTTCTCTCTGTCTCTCTCTCTCTCACTGTCCACTCTGCCTGTCAAAAAATAAAAAAAAAGAGGAAAAAGGAGTGAATGGCGTCAACAGAAAGTGCCCCCAGTGTGCCTGCGTTATTACCACCTGATGCTCCCTCTTGAAGAGCGTGTACTGTGTTTAGTCACGGTGTTAACTCTGGATCTCTTCCACTGCCTAAGAAAGAAAAAGGATTCTTGTCATGTGTCGGCACCTTCCTCTTTTCCTGTCAAGGTCACATTTTCCCTCTCCACATCACTCAGTGCTTTTTGGTTTCATTATTAGCTTTGTGCTGAAAATTGAAATTGGAATATTAGAACCCAGTTGGGGAGCACACTAATTTAATTAAATATTAAAAGCCAGCTGGTTTTATGTTATGTGGGCAAATTAGAGAATTAATGATTTGGTACACTTTCTTGTTCCTGTCAAGCTACAAGCGCATGAAGAATAGCTCATTCAAGCTCAGTTACAAAAGGTGAGATTGAAAAATTAGGTGTGCTGTATTGAAGTGTTTCCACCTAGGGTCTTTGGAGAATAGGGTACCTGACTTATTTATAACACGCTCAGGAGGCACTGGCTCCCGGGCCAGCCCCAGCAGACGTGAGCACCTTAGGATAGGCATCTTGAGAAAAACCTCTCCGGGGACGACTCCCACTCCTGAATCCTGGCGCCTCGTTGCTTTGTGCAAGCAGGTCGGGGCCTCCTGGCTGCTTGTCACTGTCAGTCGGCTCCTCCAGGCCTGCAGAGAGACCCTAAGCCACCCACAGGGTGAACCGAGCTGACGAGGGGGCGTGCCCTGCTCAGGCTAGCTCGGAGCTGAAGACGTCCCAGGGCTCGAGGTGCGGTGAGGACACACGCACAGCAGATGGTGCAGTATGGAGAGAGCGCGCAGAGGGCACCCAGCAGCCCCAAGCCTGCTGGGAGACGGGTGGCTGCCTTTCTTAGTCTGCTTCCACCCATTTCCCCCTCACCGCTTTTCCTGTCACGCTGGAGCCCTGGGACGAGGGCCTGGGAGAGTGTGTGCTTTCAAGGGGCCGGCGCTGTGGAAGCCTGGATGGGGTCGCTCAGCTGTTCCTCAGCCTTCTGTGCTGAGACCGAGACTTGGGCGCCATCAGCATTGTCTCTGACATACTCATGCCTCAGGGAGGATGGTTAGGTGCTTTGGTTGCGTGTGCCTAGCCAGCCAGCCCCAAGCCAGTGGCTGCACACGACTTGTCTGTGCCAGGCTCAGTCACGTCCTTCTGCAGCTCACCCCCGTGGGGCTCGAGGAGGTGGGGTTCGCCGGGACGCTAGAGCAGCTGGGCTCCAGCTTCCGGTGACCTCAGGGCGTCTAAGTAGAGAAGCGGGACATCACGGGAGTGGTCAGGGCTCCCAGGGTGGTGGGAGCAGAGGCTGCTGTGCCAGGCCCTCCGGAGCGGCAGGTGCAGCGCTTGCCCAGTCCGCCATGGGCCACGCTCGCTGGTCGCAGACCAGGATGCCCTGAGATTGGACAGGAGGGGGCTGTCCACGGCTGCGCGCTTGGGGATGGGGTGTGTGCCCCTGGGAGCCGTCAGTGTAACTGACTCTGCAGGTTCAGAAAGCACAGCCTGATTGACTCAGCACTTCTGCCTGGGGAGCTCGCTCGCTCTAACATTGTTCTGATCGCCGGGTTTTTAAGCCTCCGGATGCGGTTTCGTTGCCTTACACACAGCTTGTGTCGTGCTGTTCATTCTAGAAGGAAACCCTTGAAGAGCGTCCCATGGCACTGAGGCCCCGGGCTGTCCCGCCAGGCCTGGGCACCCAGCCTGCTGGGGAAGTGAGGCCTGGGACAAGTCGGGCTCAGTCTCTCATTTCATCCCGTCTCTAAGGATCAGCCTGTAGTTCCTAACATGGTTTTTGTCCTGAGCCACAACCTCACCTGCCCTTCCTCATACATCCTTACGGCTTCAGTGTTGTCTGATTCCTCATTAATTCTGGCTTAAACACAGCTCACTCCAGGATAACCGCCGGGCTCTGCGCGTCGCGGGCTCTGCGCCGTCCTCATCCTAGCCCCGGCTCCACCGTGAGGATGACGCCATCTGCGCTTTGGTTTCTGTACCCTTGGCACTGGCAGAGGGACCAGGGCTTGCGCTGGCCCACAGCGCAGGAGTCCCTGTGTTTTGCTGCTGCCTTTATCCCCCTCTCCCTCCCAAACCACGCCCCTCCCCATGCCAGCAGCGACGCACGCACGTGCTTCCTGGCCTTCTGCTGCTCACCGTGGACGCTTGCTGAATCCCCATGCACCTCTGGTTGCTGGGTTTGCACCGTGTGGCTGGAGAGAGTGGAGAAATGCGACTGGGCCCACAGGGAAGGGGGCGGCACTGCAGGGCCCGGGGCTGGGGCTGGGGCTTCTCTGCCCCCACGGCCCCGTGCTCATGGCTGAGTTCCTTAGCTGCCTGGGGTGGTTCGGTCCCTCCTGGCACGTGCGCTTTTTTTTTTTTTTTTTTTTTTGACAGATAGAGTGGACAGTGAGAGAGAGAGACAGAGAGAAAGGTCTTCCTTTGCCGTTGGTTCACCCTCCAATGGCTGCCACAGCCAGCGCTTTGCGGCCGGCGCACCGCACTGATCCGAAGCCAGGAGCCAGGTGCTTCTCCTGGTCTCCCATGGGGTGCAGGGCCCAAGCACCTGGGCCATCCTCCACTGCACTCCCTGGCCACAGCAGAGAGCTGGCCTGGAAGAGGGGCAACCGGGACAGAATCCGGTGCCCTGACCAGGACTAGAACCCGGGGTGCCAGCGCCGCAAGGCGGAGGATTAGCCTAGTGAGCCGCAGCGCTGGCCCCGGCACGTGCGCTTTGCACTCACAGCGCCACTGGGCTGCGGTCAGCATGCGTGTTCTTCACATGGAGGAGCAAGACCGCTTTGTTTCTGGTGGCCTTGGAGACACGTTCCGGGCAGGGACATCAGTCACAGGGTAGTTAGGGCAGATGTCCTCACTCCTGACTTCCATGGACATCACCGGTCCTTATTCACAAATCCTTCTCATGCATCGTCGCTCACCAGGCGGCTGTGGCAAACCCTCAACAACAGGGGCTTCCACAGCCACGCTTCATTGTCCCACAGTAATGGGGCCAGCAGGGCTGGTCCTTGTGGCGCCTGTGACACAGCATCCGTCCCAGGCCTCTCCCACCTCTGGTGGGTGCTGGCTGTGCTGCTGTCCCCTGGCTTCCTGGTGCGTTACCCTCATCCCTGCCTTCTCCCTGTGTGAATCCACCTCCAGTGCGCATGTTCAGTGGCATGGACGCCAGTTCCGTTGGACCTCATTTTGCTGGACTGCCCTGTGCGAGCCCCAAGGGTGAGTGCAAGCCCAGGTAGTGAGCCGATGGCCCCCACACAGGTTCCCCCTCCCCCCATATTATTTAAGCTGGTGTTGGGCGGGTTTTCTAGTTACAGCCCGAAGTGCTTGATCACACAAAGGAGTTCAGCAACTCCAAACTCAGAGGGAAAATCAAGGGCAAACATGAAAGCACAGGCTGTCTGCTGGGGCCGACGTACTCTCCCTACAATGAGAATTTTTAGGTTGAACCTGAGACAACTGAAATATGCATCGAGTCAGAACACATTGGTCCTCGGGAAAAAATAGGTGGCAGCTTCAGGACTGGCGCACACTCCTGTGGGCCCAGCCTCTTTGAAATAAGCGCAGGAGGAACGCATCAGGCGGGACACAGGCCGGGGTTCGGGCTCTGGTGTACGTGAGCCCCAGGGCGCCTCACCGCGCTCCAAACAGCTTCGCCGCGCGTGTTCGGTCATGATTGATAGCTCACTTCAAAATCTTTGTTTTTTGAAGCAAAGTTGAAACTGTTTTTGCTCTATATGATAAAAAAGACATATTCACTTTTATGTTACTGGCTATAAAGCACAAATCCTCGCCCAAGACAAACCATGGGTCAGAGAGAATATTTCTGCTTTTTTGAGCGTATGACTATATTTTAGGGGTGTCAAAGAAAAGAGTGAACAAGATAAGAGCCCATTTGATGTTTGAAAGACAACGGAACTTAGAAGCAGCACAGAAATACGGGAAGTTAGAAAGCATGATTGGAAGGTGCTGTCAGATCTAATGAGGTGACAACAAGTTGCCGTGAGGATAACTGGATGCGCCCTTTCTTGTTCGGCGTGGAGCGTTCAGTTGTGCAGGTCCACGTCCCTGGGGCAGGTGTGCTGCTGGCACTCGGAAGCTGGGAAAACCTTCGGCGGGACGAAGCTCCGAGCGCACAGAGCACCAGCAGACAGCATCCCTGGAGGCCCCGTGGAGCCCAGCACAAAGACAGCTGCTCACAAGCAGTGGAGCGTGGTTTTTGGCCGTGGGGTGCACCTGGCAGGGTTCAGCTGAAGTCCGCGCAGAGGGCATCAGGGAGAACTCACTTTATGGAGGGCCCGGAGCAGCGATCACACAGAAGGCTCTCGAGGGTCTTGGGAACAGGAGGAGGAGACTGGCTGTTTGTGACACCCTCTAGGCACTGCCCGCCACGCCAACGACTCCAGCAAGTCGTCAGCACCTGGGTGGCTTGGACAGCAGCTTCTGTTTGTCACGCTTCTGCAGGCCGGGGGTCCAAGGTCACGGCGTTGGCAGATTCGGTGTCTGATGAGGGCCCGGCTCTTGGCTTTAGGTGGCACCTTCTTGTGCCCTCATAGGGTGGAGACAGAGTGGGGCCAGGCCTCTCCTCGTCTCTACTCAGAGGGGCTCTGATGCCCTTCCAGGGCTCAGCTCTCATGACCTCAGCACCTGCCCGAGGCCCCGCCTCCTGACCCTGTCACCAGTGAGGGTCAGATGTCACATGGCACTGGCTGGCCACCACCACTCCCTTCCCATCATGCTCTTGCCTAGCTCTTTTCCGGGAGCGGGGGACGGGGGTCCTGGATCAGCTCCCAGTGATGATGCATGTGTAACGGGAGGGGCGGGACAGGCTGTCACACGGGTGTCACTCTGGCAGGCAGGACTGAGAACTGCTGGGACAGCAAGGCAGCCTGCTCCTCGTGCCTGCAAGGCGTGGAGCTCCCGCGCTGTGCCTGGTTCAGGCCTCCCCACCCACTGAATCCTGCAGTCGTTTGGGAAACAGGGGAAGCACCCCTGTGGTCAATGCATTTGTATCTCACCACTGGGCCCCGGACCATGTGCGCTAAAGCAGAAAGCAGGGGTGTGGCCCGCCTAGACGCCAGGAGTCGGGCCAGGGCAGGAGAGCCTGGAGCCAGAGCGTCCACGGGCTGCGCGAAACGCACTCGCGCAATAGCCGTTTCTTTCGCATTCCCCCTCGCCCCTCGCTTGGTGGTGTTTCTCCTTCCTCCTCCGCCGCGGCCTTCTCTCCTGTTCTTCAAACGGCAGCAGTGCTGCTGAATACTAATGAGGCAATTCTTGGCCCTACCCCGTTCATTTATTTCCAGACAATTAATTCAACTTTCTAGCATGCAGCCAGAATGTTATGCAGGTAATTTGCGGGCCTGCTTAATTTTGCAGGACCCCGTGGTTCTCAGCCAGCAGGGCTCATTGTGGAGATGAGACCCTCCAGCTGCCGGCCGCGTTTGATTTCCACGGATAATGCCATCCCTTCATTACAGCCACGGAGGCCCGGCCTGGCCGGCGTCCCGCGCTGCAGACATCACTTTCCGATTACAAAAGGCTCGCGGCTTCTGTGTGTTGGCCTCCAGTGCTCGCTGTCTCCCTTGAAGGACATGGGTGCTGATGGCATCATTTCACAG